>NC_053491.1:115634844-115812197 GCF_905171775.1 Rana temporaria | reverse complement strand
CGAATTTAGCGAATATATCTCGAATATTCGAATATATATTCGAGATATATCGCGAAATCGAATATGGCATATTCTGCTCAACACTACTGTCTATCACACAAGCTGGTCTAGGAGGAGGATGGGACTTTTGTCACAGTGCGGCTGAACATTTCTGACTAAGCTCCATGACACAGCGGCAGATGCCCGCGTGACATGTAAACAGGAGGAGGAGGTGAAGACAATTGCAGGCCCTGTGGACATTGTGTCCCATTTGGACTTATGCCGCGTACACACCATCGTTTTCTGCGATGGAAAAATGCGACGCTTTATGTGCTTTAAAAAAACGTCATTTTTCAAACTTCAATTTGAACAACGACGTAGCATACACACCATCGCTTTTTCACAACGCTCTAGCACAGCGCAGTTCCGTCAATCACGCACGACGTCACTATAAAGGGTCGTTTCCAAGCGGAAGACGGCCTCTTTTGCTGATATCGTGTTGCTGCGTGTTAGTAAAAGTTTGGTGAGATACGATTCGTGATTTTCAGTGACTGTGCTTTAAATTTCGTTTTCTGTCGTACAGTTTGTCTATTTGTTGTCGGATCTGTGATACAGTGCTTGTACTAAGGACGTATTTGTTTAGGCATTACGTTTGGTGTGCACGGTGCTGTTTAGCAGGTCGTTCTTCAAAGGCCATTCTTTACTTCAGGGCGTAATTTTTAGTCTGATCTGATTTGACGACCGTTTTCTAGCCATGTTGCGGGTACGAACTCGTCGCCGAGATCGTGCTGTGCTTGTTGTTAGGATGTGTGCTGCATCCCAGCGACGGTCCATGAACAGGGTGAGGAGGAGGTTGTGGACCAAGAACTGGTTGCTACGCAGGGACCAGTTCTCTCATATGCCTCTGCTGCGGGAGATCCGAGAAAATAACCCTGATGATTTCAGGAATTTTCTTAGGATGTCTGACCCCGTATTTCAGCAGCTTTTGGCTTTGGTGTCGCCATATATCACCAGGCAGGACACCGTTATGCGGGAAGCCATCACTGCTGAGCAGAGGCTAGTTGCTACGTTGCGCTACCTTGCAACAGGGAGAAGTCTGCAGGACTTGAAGTTCTCGACGGGCATCTCCCCCCCAGGCTCTGGGCCTCATAATCCCTGAGACCTGTTCGGCCATCATTCAGGTTCTTCAGGAGGACTATGTTAAGGTAAGTGGTGTTCTTTCAATGGTCAAACTAATTCACAAAAAAAAAAAAAAAAAATACTTTTCTAATATGCTCAGAATGCTCACTTTGTCTCTATGTATGCTGTTCTACACAATTAGTAAAGCCCTACATGTTTATTAAATTTAGCCAACCTGTCCATCATTCTATGTTGTGGGCAAACCCACCTAGCATAGTCCCTATATCCCCGTTTATTTGTGGCCTCCATTGTACTGCTGCATTTTGTGTGTCCCTATATCCCCGTTTATTTGTGGCCTCCATTGTAGTGCTGCATTTTGTGTGTCCCTATATCCCCGTTTATTTGTGGCCTCCATTGTAGTGCTGCATTTTGTGTGTCCCTATATCCCCGTTTATTTGTGGCCTCCATTGTCCAAACCCCCCCCCCCTAGATTTTAGAAATACATACTAATAATTATTTTTCTTATTTAGATATTTTTTGGGGGGTTGTTTCTCATCTCATCTTGAGCCCCACTCCCCCTAAATATATTTTTTCAACATCAGAGGGGGGTGATTAATATGCTTAATTGTTCACATGTTATTTTTTAATACTAACCTTTTTTGTGGAATTGTTGGTGGGATCCCTTGTAATTTTAGCTATATTCTGTTTAAAATCTTTGTTCTAATGTTTTTTATTTTTTCTTTCTATCCAGTTCCCCACCACGCCACAGGAATGGCAGACTGTGGCAGCGGACTTCTCCCAGCGTTGGAACTTTCCGAACTGTGGAGGAGCCATTGATGGCAAGCACATCCGCATTGTGCCCCCCACCCCATAGTGGATCCCATTTCTTCAATTACAAGGGGTTCCACAGCGTTGTTTTGATGGCGGTGGTCTCTGCAAATTACGAGTTTTTGTACGTGGATGTTGGGAAAAATGGCCGGATGTCGGACGGCGGTGTCTTTGCGGAGACGGAGTTCGCACAACGGCTTCGGTTGGAGGACCTAGGATTGCCACCTGCGGAGGAGAACGAAGAGGGTCTGCCCTTCGTGTTTGTAGCAGATGAGGCTTTTGGTTTGGGTCCCCACCTCATGAGGCCATTTCCCCAACGCACCCTCACCCCTGAGAGGAGGGTTTTTAATTATCGGCTGGCCAGGGCAAGACGTGTGGTAGAGAATGCCTTTGGAATCATGGCCAGCCGATTCAGATTGTTTTTAACAGCAATAAACATGGCGGAATACAAGTGGAATTATATCATACTATCTTGTTGCATTTTGCACAATTTTTTGAAAGAAATTCTCAAACGTACCTGACGGTATTGCCTGATGAGGCTGATCTTGTGGCTCCGGAGCCGGGACATCAGGCTAGCCATAGAGGCTTGGCCCCCCAAACCGCACGTGCAGTGCGTCAATCCTATGTGGACTATTTTATGGGGAGGGGGGCCATTGCAATGCCTGATCTTGTTTAAAAAAATAAATTTACTTTTTGTTTGATGAAACAGTGTTTATTTGTTTGATTTTAGTTATTTGTAAGTTTTGGGGGGTAATGTTTCTTTTTCGTAGGTTCTCATCCAGCCATGTGTTTGGGATGTAATAAATTACCATGAGTGTTAAATCTTAATAACTCTACAAATATGCCTGAGTAATTGAATGAGTCTGCATTGATACCAATAACTACACACAAATTGTTTGGAGTCCAAAATGTTATTTATTTGTTACTTTTTTAGTTTTGATTAGTACAAACAAATATTTTTTTTTTTTTTTTTTGGTCTTTTTTGATTATTACAAAATATAATTTCTTTTTTTGTTTTTTTGGTCTTTTTTGATTATTACAAAATATAATTAATTTTTTGGTTTTTTTGGTCTTTTTTGATTATTACAAAATATAATTTTTTTTTTTTTTTTTTTGGTCTTTTTTGATTATTACAAAATATAATTTATTTTTTTGTTTTTTTGGTCTTTTTTGATTATTACAAAATATATTTTTTTTTTGTTGGTCTTTTTTGATTATTACAAAATATAATTTATTTTTTTGTTTTTTTGGTCTTTTTTGATTATTACAAAATATAATTAATTTTTTGGTTTTTTTGGTCTTTTTTGATTATTACAAAATATAATTTTTTTTTTTTTTTTTTGGTCTTTTTTGATTATTACAAAATATAATTTTTTTTTTGTTTTTTTGGTCTTTTTTGATTATTACAAAATATATATTTTTTTTTTTTTTTTTTTTTTTTTTTTACAATTCAAGGAAAAAAGAAAATACACCAAAAATTAAACCCTCCCCAAAACATTAATAACATTTTTAAGCTGCCGTTCCAGCGTCTTTGCTTTGTGACGTATTTCACGGCAGGCCAAACGTATGTCCTCAACTTGGGCCCTGCAGGTGAGAACCTCGCCGATGAGGAGCTGGGCACTATACGTGTCCAGTCCCTGACCAGCCCGATTTCCTCCTGAAATGTGGAACCAAAACATGTGTTAAAAGATTGTATGCCTATATCTATATTCACAGAAAATGTGGTAGATGTTACTTTACCGGATGTTGAGGCAGGTTCCTCTTCCTCTACATTCCTCGGGGGTGTGGCTTGATTGGCTTGTGCCTCCTGCCTTGCTGCTTCATTGTGCCCTACAAGATTGAAGAAAGGGAAAACATGAGGTTCAACCATTACGAGCGGCATGAAATGACACCCAAAAAATAAGAAATGCTAAACAAAAGGTCACTATTGTTGATTTTTAAACAATTATCAATAAAATAGACCAATATTTAATCCATTCACAAAGTAATGTCAAATCAGTTAACACAATTTTTAAGTTTAGATATGTAAGCTAAACAAGTCTCCCCTGGATCTGCTCACCCCTGTGTGTGACCCAACATAGGTTGTGATTGTGACAAACAATTGTGCTACTGAGTACACATGTTCAATAAAAAAAGGAGTAGCAAACGCTCCTTTTTGTGAATCTCAAGGTATTTACGTTTCTTCTAAAATAAGCTGAAACACATTTCCATCTATTCCAGAATTGAATACACCTTTTTTTTAAGCCCCAAAAATGTCACAACTTTCATATTTGTGTCGACTAATTGGTCATAGGAGTCGTCGTTCATTCGCCCACAATTCCTAAATTTACGATTTTTGTTCAGATACAGTGCTTCAACTCCCCTTTGCACATGCAAACTAGGCATGATGCCATTTCTCATTAATATGGTATTGGATTATTGAAAGTCACCGAATGAACGACGACTACGACGACTGCATCATGCGTCCACATTCATAATATTCATTTTATGGTCAACCTGGCCCAAAAAAAAAAATGGGACAAAGAACACACCAAAATAATTAAATACACATGGAAAAAACTTACTTCTTCTTCGAATCACCTTATTAATTCGGTAAAGTTGGTGGGGTTCCCTTTTTTTTAAATCCGACCACCTTTTGCGCAGGTGCTCTCTGCTCCTGGTTTTCCCAAACTTCCGCTGGAGCCTACGGATGACCTTCTCCATAATTTTGGCTTTAACTTTATTGGGATGCATGTAGGGGCCATGCTTGGCATCATAGTCCTCCCTCCTCAATATGGTGACCATCTCCACCATTTCATTAAAGCTCATGTTGGAGGCTCTGCAGCGGAATCTGCGGCGTGTTTGGGCCTGGCCTGCCTCCTGGCTAGAGCTAGAATACACCTCCATGTTGTCCATCTTTTCTCACTCACCAAACGACAGAGAAGGGGCGTGGAAAGGACGATACCGAACGTCAGGGGCGGGGTGTCGTGCGGAGCGTCACGCGTGCGTAGTGTAAAAGGGATGGGACGTGTTTGGAAACGGCCTGCATAGTCTGTGGAAGAAGTCGTAATTCCCGATCTTTCCTAACGACGAGACGTAAGTTTTTAATTCCGACTTTATTATAGTGAATAGGGAATGAGTTTGTGGGCTAGTTAGGGGAAGTAAGCTAGTGCCTTTAATTACATTATGTTTTGGCTTCTGTTTCATGTGCAGAAAGAATGGATGCCTTCAAGGATGCGGACTTCCTCACAGACTTCATCCAAAAATGGAAGGAACATCCAGTTCTGTGGCAAACCAAAAGCACACTAAATAAAAACAAAGATGCCAGGGAGAAAGCTAGACAGAGCATGCTTGTTTTTTTGAAAACAAGGGTCCCCAACGCCACAACAGCCACTGTGAAAAATAAAATCAATTCCATCAGGGGCACCTACAGGGCCCAACGGGTCCAAGTCCTGGCCTCAATGAGGTCTGGGGCTGCAGCTGACTCCATATACAAACCAACCCTGTGGTACTATAGTCAGCTGCAGTTCCTGGACGACCACATTGAGACCAGGACATCCATGTCTACCCTTCCCCCAAGAGGTAGCTCCCAGCTTCCCAGCAGCCAATCCTCCAGTGTTCCCTGCAGACAAGAGCAGGCAAGCTCGGAGGAAGAGGAAGAGTTCCTGGAGGACCCCAATTGTGAGCCGTGGAGAATAGTATGTGTTTTTTGTTTGAATTTAGTTAGTATATGACAAGTATAGTAATAATGGTAAATGTATGTTACTATTGTTCTAAATTCTATGTGAATCTCGTAAGTTTAGGGATAGGATCAATAGTCAGTAGTGGGAAAACATGATGGGGTCAAAATGGGCAAATTAATAATGTTGATGAAGGAGTGGGTGGCATTTTCAGATAGGCCAGTAGGGGGGGAGTAACGCAATACACCTGCAAGGGGTCCCAGATGGAAGACACCCTTTTTGAGTACTATCTAGTTGACACTAAATTGATTAAATGAATTTTTGGGGAAAAGGCCACTTATTTACTAAATTAGGCATGCAACAACCCACATAATTCCAGGGGGACCATGTCTGAAGGTGTTTAAGGGGCCACATAATTAAGGATGGCGACCCTGTGTGTAATATATATTGACATTCAATTTGCATCACTCATGATTGTAAAAATGTGTGTGATTAATGACAAACACAAATAACATATGTTCCTTTTTTTCATACACAGGCAGACCCAAGCCAGGAACAGCCAGGGCCCACAGGGAGCCAGGAACAGCCAGGGCCCACAGGGAGCCAGGAAGAGACAGGGCCCACAGGGAGCCAGGAGGAGCCAGGGCCAACTGCAAGGCAGGAGGTGGCAGAGCCCACTGGGAGCCAGGAGGTGGCAGGCCCCAGTGGGACCCAGGAGGCACGCCGGCGGGATACCATCTCCCGGATCCCTCCATTCCGCAATCCCAATAAACGGCTCAGGAGTATGCGACAAATGGAGGAGGAGACCCAGGGCCTGCTTCGCCAAGCTACTGCAGCCATCCGAGAGCCACCCAGTGAAGTTGAGGGGTTCGCAGCGCTCATTGCAGCCAAGATGTACAATCTGGAGCAGAGCCAGCGTGTGCGCTGCGAACTCCTCATCTTCCAAGCCATAACCATGGCATCCCTGGGGCAGCTCGATGACGACACCCACATTGTGCGGATTGCTCCTCCTGTCCTTGCTGCTCCTCCTGCTCCTGCTCCTGCTCCTGCTCCTGCACCTGCTCCTGCTCCTCCACCTGCTCCTGCTTCTCCACCTCATGAGGCTGCTATGGCTCCTGCCACCTCATCTCCTCCAGGAACCCAGCCCCCAAGGACTCGGGCTACCGGGAAGGCTGCAGGGAAGACTGCAGGGAAGGCTGCTGGGAAGAAAAGGGCGAAGAAATAATACGGTGCCCCTGATGGAATTTTAATGTGGACTCACAGGCTGTATTTGTGGCTTCGGGGACCCTTGTTTTCAGAAAAAAACAAGCATGCTCTAAAGTGCTGCCTACCCTGGCATCTTTGTTTTTATTATGTTGTGTTTTTGGGTTGCCACTTTTTTTTTTTCAAAATTTTTATGAAGACTAAAATAAAAATTAATTTTTCAGCCAAATTTCAACATGTTTCTTTATTGTAGATTTGAGAGATCAGTATTGAGTGGGCAGACCCATTACAAAATAAATAATGCAAACATTAACAAGGTAAAAAAACATGCTTGTGGGTGAGTTAACTAAAAAATTAGGTTGTTGCAGACACTTCACACACTCCTAAATAAAAACAAAATAGAGATTACTAATCAAATTGGTGACAAAAATTTAAAAAAAAAATAAAAGGTGGACCAATATATATATTTAAAATGTTTAAGATGGAAGATACAACTAAATAACAGAACACAAACATAAACATTATCAAACAAGAAAGAAACTAATTAAAAGCTTGTCATAACTATGCAACAAGATCAGCCGCAACAAACGTCCATTTCTGGGTAGCAGTTAAAAGCAGGGGTTAAAGAAGCGCTTTCTTTTCTTGTCTATAAGCTGAAAAACACCTTAACGAATGTGCTGATTCCATTCTGAACAGTCGTTTTACATGAATGAGCGCTGCCGTCTCCTAACTTGCTTCTGAGCATGCGCGGGCTTAAATCGACGTTTTTACGTACACACGGTCAATGTTTAGAACACAGAAAACGACGTCGGCCAAAAACGACACATAAAATTGAAGCATGCTTCAATTTTTTTCTGTCGTTTTTTAGAAGACATAAAACGACGTTTTTGCCCACACACGGTCAATTAAATTGACGTTTTTGAAAATGACGTTTTTTTCCATCGCAGAAAACGATGGTGTGTACGCGGCATTAAGGTGAAATAGGCTGGCTCAGGAATCTCTATTAGTGGTATCATAAAAATACAGTAATTACTAGTCCACTTCATTACCATTTCTGCATTTGATTACTGTTTGTTTTATGTAAACTGTTCTGTAACTGAGATTTCCAGCTGTAATTCAGTTCTTTCAAAGATCTCCTCACCTGAGCTTTGGCTGTTTAACCAGGACTCAGCTGATCTAAATCTTGTTATTTAACTTTCTTTCTGAACTAGTAATCAGAGAGTCACTTATCCGCAGTGTGTTGGTGTGTCATTTAACTGTATTAGGCAGATTCAGAAAGATTAAGGCTGGCGTATCCGTAGATACGCCAGCCTAAGTCTGAATCTGCGCCGACGCAAATTTAAGCGTATTCTGGTAACCAGATACGCTTAAATTAGGCTAAGATATGAGCGGCGTAAGTGTCTTACACCGTCCTATCTTAAAGTGTAATTTTTAGGCTGGCTGCTAGGTGGCGCTTCCATTGCAGTCGGCGTAGAATATGTAAATCACTAGATACGCCTATTCACGAACGTACGCCCGGCCGACGCAGTAAAGATACGCCGTTTCCGTAAGAGATAGGCCGCCTAAAGATAAACATGCCCCCTAGGTGGCATAGCCAATGTTAAGTATGGCCGTCGTTCCCGCGTCGAAATGTGAAAATTTTACGTAGTTTGCGTAAGTCGTCCGTGAATAGGGCTGGACGTAATTTACGTCCACGTTGAAACCAATACGTCCTTGCGGCGTACTTTGCCGCAATGCACACTGGGATATGTACACGGACGGCGCATGCGCCATTCGTAAATAATGTCAATCATGTCAGGTCACCCCCCATTAACATAAAACACGCCCCCTCAGCTAAATTTGAATTAGGCACGCTTACGCCTGGCGCATTTACGCTACGCCGGCAAGTACTTTGTGAATACAGTACTTGCCTTGCTAACTTACGGCGGCGTAGTGTAAATACGATACGCTACGCCGCCGCAAGGATGCGCCCGCATACGTGAATCCAGCTATATATCCAAAATGTGTGAACCCAGAGTGTCAGGTGGGCTGGAAGGTTCGCAGGGTCATGGAGGTGCAGATGAACAGGTAACTATAAGCAATCCCCAAGGGAGCAGTGCTACACTGAGAAAAAACATTCCCATCTGGGGGATCTATGTACATTGCAAGGATTTTAACAAAATTTGTTGCAGATTCCTACTATTTGTTATTCTGAAGAAATGTCTGTGTGTTTGTCTGTATCCATGTGGGAAAGTGAGTCTAACGGGAGTGATTTCATAATTATCATTCAGCTTTGCACCTACAAAGGCAAAGCTGCTGGGCCTACATCCCTTTAGCCATGATTTCCTATTGGGAATAACTCACTAAAAATGAAATTTTTGTTGCTGGGGATGCCTGAAATCAGACTTGTATCTTAGTACAGACTTCTGGGAAAATCCGTAAGCCAATCACACAAGCAGGAAATTATGTTTCTAGAGGGCGTACTGTACACATTCTGGGCCAGATTCACAGCGAGACTACGCCGGCGTATCTACTGATACGCCGGCGTACTTTCAAATTACCCGCGTCGTATCTTTAGTTTGTATTCTCAAACCAAGATACGATGGCATTTGGGTAAGATCCGACAGGCGTACGGCTTCGTACGCCTTCGGATCTTAGATGTAATACTTCGGCGTCCGCTGGGTGGAGTACTACTGATACGCCGGCGTACTTTCAAATTACCCGCGTCGTATCTTTAGTTTGTATTCTCAAACCAAGATACGATGGCATTTGGGTAAGATCTTAGATGTAATACTTCGGCGTCTGCTGGGTGGAGTTTGCGTCGTTTTCCGCGTAGGGTATGCTAATTAGCTATTTACGGCGATCCACGAACGTACGCGCGTTCGTCGCATTCTCTTATGTCGGCGCTAGTCGGCTTTTCCCGTAGTAAAGTTACGAGTGCTATTTAGGTGGTGTAAAATTAGACCATCCATGTTAAAGTATGGCCGTCGTTCCCGCTTCTAATTTTAAAAAAATAAATTTTTGCGTAAGTCGTCCGGGAATAGGAAAGGACGTAACGCACGTCGCCGTTCAAAAAATTACGTCGTGCGACGTCATTTCGCGCAAAGCACGGCGGGAAATTTAAAAACGGAGCATGCGCAGTACATTCGGCACGGGAACGCGCCTAATTTAAATGATACACGCCCCATTTGAATTAGGCGGGCTTGCGCCGGACGGATTTACGATACGCCGCCGCAAGTTTACAGGCAAGTGCTTTGTGAATCAAGCACTTGCCCGTAAAACTTGCGGTGGTGTAACGTAAATGAGATACGTTACTCCGCCGCGCAAGTACCTGAATCTGGCCCTCTGTGTACAGAACACCTTCAGGTAGCCATATTGCATTGTATTTTCAGAAAATTACAGAGCTGCAGATTGAAAAGGAAAGGTAATTTTGAATAACATTCAATTACAATATGACTTGTGTCACAATTTTATACGTTATATAATTTTTTCTTTATTTGCTACTTTTTTCCCCACGGAATTAGAGTAACTCTTTAACCACTTGCCGACTGGCTCATGCTGATATATGTCGGCAGAATGGCACGCCTGCGCAAACTGACATACATGTACGTCAGTCCGCAAACGCAGGATAGTGCCACCACCGGCGCACACTGTGTGTCCGTGGGTCCTGTGGACCCGATGACCCGCATTTCCATGTTCTTCCTAGTAACATGACACAGATCTACTGTTCCCTGTCATTGAGAACATAGATCTCGGTCATGTCAGTGATAGCCCATCCCCCTACAGTTAGAACACGCTGAGGAAACACACTTAACCCCTTGATCACCCCCTAGTGTTTAACTTCTTTTCTGCCAGTGACATTTATACATGTCTACAGTAATCAGTGGCTCTTTTAAGCTCAGATCGCTATATAAATGTCAATGGTCCCAAAATAGCATCATAAGTGTCCAATCTGTCCGCTGCAAAGTCTCGATAAAAATTGCAGATCACTGCCATTACTAATAAAAAAAATAATAATAATAAAATTGCCCTAAATATATCCCCTATTTTGTAGATGCTATAACTTTTGTGCAAATCAATCAATATACACTTATTGCAATTTTTACCAAAAGTATGTAGAAGAATATATATCAGCCTAAACTGAGGAAGAAATGTGTTTCTTTATATTTTTTGGGGGATATTTATTATAGTAGAAAGTAAAACAAATGTTTTTTTTTTTAATATTGTCATTTGGGTACAGCGTTGCACGTGCAATTGTCAGTTAAAGCGACGCAGTGCCAAATTGTAAAAAGTGCTCTGGTCAGGAAGGGGGTAACATTTTCTGGGGGTGAAGTGGTAAGGCACAAAATATAGAAGTTACAATTTCGAGCATGCAAAGTGTATCTAGCATTGCAAGCAATTTAGGGCATAATTCATACATCAACTTTATGTGTTAGTATTTGTATAGCAAATGTGTACTAAAAAGATAAAAGATTGGAAGCACTAAAGTGTCATCATACATTACACAAAGCAAATGTGGAATGTTTATTTCCACCTTGGGAACAATGCAATTTGGAAAATGCATATTTATGTAAAATGTAATCCATATGCAAACATGTTAGGAAGGCTTCTTGTGAATTATTACATAAGGTGATAAAATAAATCATGGACAACATTGATAATGAGGGGATATGGTTAAAGTCATAGCATATATCAACGTAATTGTGTTTGATTTTTATCGTGTTCTCTGAGGTTAAGCTTGACTATTAAACAGATTCCATCACTATTATGGATAAATCAAGCAGCATGGAAGATAAAACAACAAAATATTAAAAGTGTATTTAATGAGTATCCATGCATGCTGCTAGCTGAATTAATGTAACCTGCAGCTGCCTTCTCTTTACCCAAATGTTATCTTAATCTAATGCCGCGTACACACCATCACTTTATGTGATGAAAAAAAACGACATTTTCTGTGAAGTAAAAAATGACGTTTTTGAAACTTCAATTTTCAAAGACGAAGTTGCATACACACCATCGTTTTTCTCACAATGTTCTAGCAAAGCGAGGTTACGTTCACCACGTTTTTCCATTGAAGCTTGCTTCATAAGTAGCTTCTGGGCATGCGCGGGTGAAAAAACGTCGTTTTAAACGACGTTTTTGCTACACACGGTCATTTTCTGTGAAGTAAAAGTTGACGTTTTGAAAAACGACACATAAAATTGAAGCATGCTTCAATTTTTTTTGGTAGTTTTTTAGAAGACATAAAACGACGTTTTCCCCCACACACGGTCAATTAAAGTGACGTTTTTAAAAACGTCATTTTTTTTCATCACATAAAGTGATGGTGTGTACGCGGCATAAGGCCTAATACACACGGACATTTTAAAAAATGAGCTGTAAAGCTAGTACAGACACCAGGAAAAAAAATGGCGTTAAAAATTCAATTTTATCCACGTTTTGTATTGGCATAAATGCGTGTTTAGCTGCGCTAGCTTTCATCCGCGTTTCTCTTCCCCTATTCAAAATTAATGGTTCCCTACGGGAGCCCATTGATTTGAATAAAAGTCACACCACAAGTCGGATCAAGATGGTCCGACTTGTGGTGCGACTTAAGTGCTAAGAATCTTGAATGGAAACACCACCAAAATAGTTTTTTATGGTCTGGTATGGATCTTGAGGGAATCCCCATGCCAAAAAAAATAGGCGGGGGTCCCCCCCAAGATCCATACCAGACCATTATCTGAGCACTCAGCCAGGCAGGTAAGGAAAGGGGGGTAAGAGAAAGCCCCCCTCCCTGTACTATACCAGGCCAAATGCCCTCAACATGGGGGGGTGGGTACAAGGGCCTCTTCCTGACAACCCTTGCCGTTGGCTGTTGGGGTCTGTGTGTGGAGGCTTATCAGAATCCAGAAGCCCCCTTATAGCCCCCATATACCGGCCCACCACCCTAGGTGAATGAGTAGGGGGTACATTAGATAAGGGTCTGGTATGGATCTTGGGGGACCCCCATGCCATTTTTTGGGGGGGAGAACCTCACACAATTTTTTTTTTCTATTTTGGCGAGGTTCCCCAATCAAGATTCTAAGCACACAAGTCGCACCTCAAGTCAGATCCTCTTCATCCGACTTCTGGTGTGACTTTTATTCAAATCAATGGGCTCCCATAGGGAACCATTGATTTGGAAGAGGGGCAGAGAAACGCCAGGCGAGGCTTAATGCTGTGTATACAGCGCTAAACTGCGTTTAACACCTTTTACCGGCGTCTGGCGTTTTTATAGCTCTATCGCTGGAGCCTCAAAACGCGCTGGTCCTGGTTTTTTTTGGAGATTAAAAACACCAATGCCTGTTACAGCTCAAAAACGCCATGGTGTGTATGAGGCCATTGAATAACATCAAGTGGCATTTTAAACTGCAAAAAAAGCGCAAAAACGCGGATGTAAAAACGTCTGTGTGTAGGCCTAATAGTTACCCGACAACCACCTGATTTTTCCTTCTGGGTCAATAGGAGGGAATGGGAGCCTGAGGACCCTTAACAACTTAACTAACTTGCTGCCTTTAAGGATCTTTGTCAAATATAGACTATATGGACTCTGTGTTACATCAGGTGGATTATTTGCCAATCATGGACTCTGCCTTTAATAGATAATGAGGGCTCTATGCTGTTATTCAGGTATGATTACCATTTGGGCACTAAAGCACCTTGTACAGGAATTTATGTGAAAATCTTCTTAAGAAGTGCTCCTGTATGCTGAAGCTATCATTAACTGTTTAAAGCCTTGCCTAAAATCTCTTCTTACTACATGAAAAAGAAAAAGGCTTGTAGCATGGGGACTGTAGGTTAGAGTAGATATATAGCCAGATTCATAGAGAGTTACACCGGCGTATCAGTAGATACGCCGACGTAACTCGGAATCTGCGCCATCGTAAGTTTAAGTGTATGCTCAAACTGAGATATACTTAAACCTATCTAAGATACGACGGCCTGCGCCGTCGTATCTTAGGTTGCAATATTTACGCTGGCCACTAGTTGGCGCTTCCATTGAGTTCGGCGTAGAATAAGTAAATGCCTAGATACGCCGATTCACGAACGTACGTGCACCCGTCGCAGTAAAGATACGCCGTTTACGTAAGGCGTTTTCCGGCGTAAAGTTATTCCAACAAATTGCTGGCCTAGTCAATGTTAAGTATGGCCGTCGTTCCCGCGTCGCAATTTGAAAATTTGACGTTGTTTGCGTAAGTCGTCCGTGAATGGGGCTGGACGTAATTTACGTTCACGTCAAAACCAATACGTCCTTGCGGCGTACTTTGGAGCAATGCACACTGGGATATGTACACAGACGGCACCTGCGCCGTTCGTAAAAATTGTCAATCACGTCGGGTCACCAATCATTTCCATAAAACACGCCCCCCCATCCTCATTTGAATTAGGCGCGCTTACGCCGGCCACATTTGCGCTACGCCACCGTAAGTTAGGAGGCAAGTGTTTTGTGAATACAGTACTTGCCTCTCTGACTTAAGGCGGCGTAGCGTAAATACGATACGCTACGCCGCCTTAAAGATGCGGCGTCCTACCTGAATCTGGCTAATAGTGTTCTTTTGTCCAGAATGTAGTGTGCTGTCTAGTGTAGGCCATATTGTCAATTCTAGGGATAACTATACATGTATGGGAGTCATAGGTGAGATGTAGAGGGGGCCTTTGAGAGAGAGCACAAGCACGTAGTTACAGAATAATGTTAAGTTCTGTAGACATGTCAAGGGGAGTGAGGTGACAGGTATTGCTGGGTTGGTAAATGCCTGTGCAGGCTCTGCAGCACTGGTTTGTAAATAGTGCACACCTGGGAGTTGATGTTCTCTAACTGTGGTAGTGCTTGTAGTGTAACAGTACAATCAGTTTGCCTGGAGTTGTGGGAGGGTTAACTGTGTTCAATGTGGCTCGCCTCTAAGTCAGGAGTTATGCTTTAATGCTGATGTTTGCATGGAAGCAAGCTCCAGCCTAGAACTTGGGCAATTAGCAAGTGTAGTTATATGCCCCACTAGGACACCTAGATTTACATCGTTGTTTGCCTTTTGGATGAGTTGAAAAGACAACCATTTGCATAGATATCGGGGTCAGAGTGTAGGGATGAGTTTTGTAATCTCTCTCACCCTGGTGTCATCTTTCCACGGTCCCTACTACCCCTCCAGTGGACTATACCTCCTGACAAGAAACAACAGATATGCTGTGACTTATACATGCATGCCACTCCCATCATCTTTTAGTTGTTAGGAGGGACGCCCCTTCTCAAGACTTCAGTTAGGAGGGGGAACACTTAAAGTGATTGTAAGGCTTTGTTTTTTTGTTTTTTTAAATAACAAACATGTCATACTTACCTCCACTGTGCAGTTCATTTTGCACAGAGTAGCCCCAATCCTCGACTTCTGGGATCCCCTGGCGGCACTGGTAGCTCCTCCCTGCATCGTATAACGGGAGGGGGGCTGTAGAGCTGGTCAGTGACACAAGTTTTTTCACCTTAATGCATATGAGGCATTAAGGTGAAAAAACATAAGGGTTTTCAACCCTTTTAAGTCCAGAAAACCCTGATGCTCGCACACTTCCCAAGACAAATGCAACCTGCAGAATTATACTCATTTACTCTTCATCCTCCATCTCCTGTTGGGTTCAGCCAACAAGCTTCCACCTCCACCTACCATGGTATGTCTTATTACTGGAATTTGCAACAATCTACTTAGTTTTTTTATTTGTTAATATGTTTTAATCCCACAGTAAGCATATTAAGCATATTTGTGTAGGGTTGTGTTTTGACAAAAGTCACCAAAAAATAGAAATAGTTTTAGTAAAAACTTCAGCAAACAAGACATGAGGTGAGACATTGAAGATGGATTATATATAATCATTTTGCCAATACACTTGACCTTTATTACTTTCAAAGAAATCTGCAAACTGGCTGCGTACAGCCAAACCTTGACAAGTTAGAAGTAAGCCTATAAAACTCATATAATCTTGTATAATAAATTGTACTGGAATTTCCTGCCATTGCATCTTCTTGCCACCCAATTTTTTTTACAAAATGCAACATGCTAGAACTACATGTGTTGCATGTGTGACATCAAGTTGTGTTGTGAATAACTTAACAGGGCAAAACCAAGGTGCAATCTACCATTTGGCAATTAGCAGTTAGCCTGTAATTTTAAAAAAAAATGGTGTCTAATCCATGCCCAGTGTAGGGCTGCTGGGGTGTACTCACTTTTGTTGCCAGCGGTTTAGACATTCATGGCTGTGTGTTGAGTTATTTTGAGGGGACAGCAAATTTACACTGTTATACAAGCTGTACACTCACTACTTTATATTGTAGCAAAGTGTAATTTCTTCAGTGTTGTCACATGATAAGATATAATAAAATATTTACAAAAATGTGAGGGGTTTGTGAGATACTGTGTGTGTGTGTGTGTGTGTGTGTAAATGTATGTGTATATATATATATATATATATATATATATATATATATATATATACTGTATATGTATTATCCATTTAGGATTACTTTAGTGTCACAAGAAGACACTTCTCTACTGTCATGTTTGTATTCTCTCATAAAGGCAAGAGCGGAATATGTACAGTAACATGTCAAATTTTTTTAACTAAAGTTGAAAAACTTCTGTGGGTACTTTTTAAACTCTAAAAAAAAAATGAAAAAAAACTAAGGACTTGACATATAACCCCAAAGAGAGGATGTGAGCACTCAAAACAACGTATATAACAATGCAAGAGTTTATTACAACACAAATTCAGTTAAAACCTTCATAAAAACACTTTAAAACACTATAACCTGTTATAGCCTAGCCCATATATATAACGTATGATATATATGCAAATGAGCACACTGGATACACTGGGCCAGAGACAGGAAAAACAAGGCACTTGTCTTCGTCTCTGATCTCTTGGCATTTCGCCAATAAATGGCTTCTTCAGGAGCACTATTTACACTGGGGAACAAATCATAATTATTTACAAAATCCAATTATAAAGTCGATACAAACATAATAGATATTGAGTACTTACATACATGGAACTAGGAACCTATAGCTCACAGTCCAAGTGGATGGGCCCAGGCTAACCCAGAACATGGAAGCAGCACACCGAGGGTAATACAGCTGACAAAGGAGCCCCCAAGGCAGTTCATAGCCTAACAAGTTATGATAATAAGTAATATTAAATATTATTTCCATGTAACAATAGAGTGGATAAAAGTTAGGTAATTAGATGGAGTCATTCATAACAAATGATAAAAAATTATTTGCCACAAAAAAGTTAGTGAAAGCCATATGCGTTGAAATTTGCTGAAAAATAAAAACAATCAAACAATTAAACAATCAAACACTCCTAACAATTGTGCCCAAGGGATCATCCCAAACAAGAAGCACAAAAGTCAAAAACCTCTCCCATACTTACAGGGTTACAAATCTACTTACCCAGGTGCAACAAACAAGGTTTATAACCAATTTCTCTCAGGAACATTCTGATTTATGCACCATTTTGGCACACCACTGGCATCTATTGCCGAATATGCCCCAAACCTTTGATTACACACAAAAGAGCGAAACCTTTGAGGGATCATTTAACTAGGAGCCATCTCCTGAAAGAGATTAAACAGGAAAGTAAAAGGTTGTAGTGTGCTCCTACCAATGGGGGGAATGTATTATAAACTTTTAACGAGTGTTTGAAATGTTTTTATTAGGGTTTAAACTGAGTTGGTGGTGTTAATAAACTTTTGTATTTTTATATACATATTTTGAGTGCCCACTTCCTTTCTTTTGGGTTATACTGTATGTGGCAACCAATAAAGTTCTTAATTGTTTTCCTATTTGTTCTGTACATATTTGGATGTGGTGCCACATCAACAATTTCAGCTTCACATTGCTTTCAATGTTTACTTTCTCAGCTCTCCAAACATTTAATGAAAGTAGACCAACTTTAAATACTGTACTGTGAAGTCAGATGATGCATCCATGCGCACCACCTACATTGCAGCTCAAATTATCTCTGCTTTATACTTCTCCTTGCAATCAACATGAGAATCAGAAGTATCAGCAGTTCTGTGTTCCATCTCTAAAAAGTCACGCACCACAGTACTACCGCACAGCACTATATGTCTTCAGCTCTGAAAAATAACAGGAAGAGGAAGTAACAAGGCATCATGTGACAAACGAAAAGTTGAACAAAGTTTTTCAAAAAAGCAAATGGAGCTTAACACCAAATGCATGTAATAGCATGCACATTTCACAACCATTCACAATTTTACCAGGCCTCATGAATATAAGATTACTTGTAGCAATAAAACTGTATGTCGCCCACGTGAATGGACTCTAAGGCCCCGTACACATGACCAAACATGTATGCTGAAACTGGTCCGCGGGCCAGTTTCAGCATACATGTTCGGTCGTGTGTAGGCGCGAGCGGGCCGAATTCCAGCAAACATTTGCCCGCCGGGCCTTTTCCCAGCGGGCAAATATTCCTGGACGTGTTTTAAAACCGTCCGCTGGAATCCTGCCCACTCGGACATGTACGGTCGTCAGTACAGACCTACCGTACATGTCGAAGCGCCCGCCGTCCCTCGCATGCGTCGAATGACTTCGACGCATGCGTGGAAGCCTTTAAATGGCAGGCCCGCCCACGTCGCCACGGACACGCCCCGCGTGGTGTTTACGCGCGGACTTCTGTACGATGGTTAGTACAACCATCGTACAGAAGCCCTCTGGCAGGCATGTACGGTGAAAACGGTCCGACGGACCGCTTTCATCGTACATGTTTGCCCGTGTGTACCGGGCCTAACACTTTGAAGACCTTTTCTTTTGATGCACCAGAAAAGTACTTAACTGCTTTAAATGGGAGTTTCATTAGTCTTAAAGTGTATGTAAAGGCATAAACTTTTTTTCATTTTCAGTGGAGTAGGGAAGGGTTAGAACCTTTGTCCAGTTTTTATAAATGTATGTAAGATTTACCTGTACTATTGGTCGTGGTGACCAATGCCTCTTATACACAATGTGATAAGAAGTACATGATTTTTTAGCTGACACCGATTCAAAAGCATGGATGTTATAATGCAGCCATCTGCCCTAGTGACAACTGTCTAAGATGGGATGTACCCTTTATTTTAAGAGAGAGATCTTGTCCTACTTCCTGCTATGTCTATAAAGAGAAATCTCAATAGCAGGATACTGAAAAAAAGCTGACAGTGGTCTTAACCAGGTGTGGCCCACCATATATTACGGGTGCACGGGCGCCACCTCCCTATACACTCCTGCCCTGTCTGTCCATGCATCCGGCCCCTTTTAAGATGCCAGATGCATGATATCCAGCAGGGGGGGTGTTTGAAGCACCTGATTAGAGCCAGAGGTTCTAATAGGCTTCAAAATAGGATGGGCTTGGGGTGCAGAGCATTGCGCTACGAGCCCACCCAGGTGTGTTACAATAGAATGAATATCCTCCTCCCTACCAATCAGGAAGTGGTTATGAGACCCGTTTCCCAATTGACCGAACAAAGAAGTCTCTTGATTGGCTGCTGAGGAGGTGGGAGGAAAAGGAAGCTGCAGACAGCAGGGGAAGGGGAAGCTGCCAACGCCGTTGTGATGATTGCCGACAGCAGAGGAAGGGGAATCTGCCACCACCGTGATGCCAGCGGAGAGCAGGGGGAGCCACTGGTGAAGCTTGGGAGAAGCGCTGCCCGCCAATAGATAAGGGTAAGTGCTCCGGTGGACTCAAACGACCAGGAGGGATGGTGGCGGCACTGTTTGCCGCCCGCCTAAAAAATATTTCCACCAGCCGCCACTGGTCTTAACTATCTCTTACTCAATACAAAATGTAAAAAAAGCTTTGACTCCGCACTTTAATACGGCGCGGCTATTCGTTTATAGCCGCTCCGTCGCGATCGCTCCCCGGAGCTGAAGAACGGGGAGAGCCGTATGTAAACACGGCTTCCCCGTGCTTCACTGTGGCGGCTGCATCGATCAAGTGATCCCTTTTATAGGGAGACTCGATCGATGACGTCAGTCCTACAGCCACACCCCCCTACAGTTGTAAACACACGCTAGGTGAACACTAACTCCTACAGATGTGGTTAACTCCCAAACTGCAACTGTCATTTTCACAATAAACAATGCAATTTAAATGCATTTTTTTTCCGAAGTGTCTGCCATAATGTCGCAGTCACAAAAAAAATCGCTGATCGCCGCCATTAGTAGTAAAAAAAAAAAAATAATAAAAATGCAATAAAACTATCCCCTATTTTGTAAACGCTATAAATTTTGCGCAAACCAATCGATAAACGCTTATTGCGATTTTTTTTATCAAAAATAGGTAGAAGAATACGTATCGGCCTAAACTGAGGAAAAAAAAATGTTTATATATGTTTTTGGGGGATATTTATTATAGCAAAAAGTAAAAAATATTGAATTTTTTTCAAAATTGTCGCTCTATTTTTGTTTATAGCGCAAAAAATAAAAAACACAGAGGTGATCAAATACCACCAAAAGAAAGCTCTATTTGTGGGGAAAAAAGGACGCCAATTTTGTTTGGGTTCCACGTTGCACAACCGCGCAATTGTCTGTTAAAGCGACGCAGTGCCAAATCGAAAAACCTGGCCTGGGCATTTAGCTGCCTAAAGGTCCGGGGCTTAAGTGGTTAAAATAAAGCCCAATGAGCAGCAGCTCAGATATGTATAATATTGCATTGGTTTTTTAAATAAATGGTGGAATTAATTTGTTAAAAGTCTTGCTCAATTCACCAGTTGGTTTCTTTAGCTCTTTAGCAAAACCAATACATTCATTACAAAGTTGTTGTTTTTTTTTAAATAGAAGAACTGGATGCTGTCACCAGTGTCTCTGCTATTGCTGTAGTTTTGAAGGTTTCAGTTGTTTTCATGTCTTCTGTTGTAAAAGTATTCTACAGCCACTAGTTTTAATTAAAGCTTCCCATAATGAAAATTTGTACACACAATTTATCACAGATTGGGTAATGCAACATGCAGTGGAGCATGAAATGAACACGTTCTATGCTTATTTGTTTTAATTACAATATTTGTGGCTCTTTTCTAAAAAAAAACTGCCTAACTCCTTGTGCTTGTCAGATTCTGTGCACAATTGTAACAACAAATAAATCAATCAGAAAACAGCTAACTCTATCCAGCATACATTGCAAGTATGCTAAAGTCCAATGCTGTATCCTGGCCTAGGCCAACAAGGCCCAGGCCTAGGGCAGCACTTTGCAGGGGGGCAGCACAAAAAGAGTCCCAGTCGGCTTGCACTACACTTTTAGGCAAATTAGTTTAGCGCCCCCATATAGCGACTGCTCTGCTTCTGCCGTGTAGCGCTTCTAATTTTGACTGTCCTATCATCCTGGACCACAAACCTTCCTCACTGTGCTATGTTTCTGTTGCACCATTGGCATGGTTATAATTTCTTAGTCCTCTCAATAAAATTATCAGAAATTTGTGCTTAAAGTAGAACTATAATCAACACTTTTTATTTTTATTTTGGATAAAGTAAGGGAGGGTTATAGCTCCTGTCAGTTTATTTTTTACCAACCCTGTCCAATTGCAGAGATTTCCCTTCACTTCCTGCCCCATAGCCAAACAGGAAGTGAGAGAAAAACTATGCAAATTAAGGGAATCCATTGCCCACCCCCAGGGCCCTCAGAACTAGTGCCCCCTCTGAAAATTTCAGGGCGGGTTTAAAAAAAACAGGGTGTGGCCTTGACAGGAAGGGGTGGGTCATATGTAAATTAGGAGGTGCAGAAGTTTAGTCAGGCCTAGGGCAGCACAAAACCTAAATACACTACTGCTAAAGTCACAAAGTCCTCTTTAAGTAGAACTATACTCACATCCTCTCTAGTGAAGCAGTGTCCATGAGCTCCCTGGATTTAGGATCCAGCACATGATTTCTTCTTGTTAATTGGTTGCTAGAGATTACTGTACAGTAATACTGCTCAGAGGTTGCTAGATGTTCTCCTCCATGTTCTTGAGACTGTGCTGGGAGACACAGCAAACCTTCTTGCAATGGCATGTATTGATGTGCCATCTTGGAGGATTTGGACTGCATGTGCAACCTTTATAGGGTCCAGGAATTGTCTCATTCTACCACTAGTGACACTGACCCTAGCCAAATGCAAAACTAGTAAAAAACAGTCAGAAAAGAGTATGGAAAAAAAATGTCATGTCAATGTCCACCTGTAAAACAAATTCCTATTTTGGAGGTTGTCTCATTATTGCCCTTATCTAGTGCACCTGTTGTTAATTTCATTAACACCAAAGCAGCTGAAACTGATTAACAACCCCATCTGCTACTTAAAGCGGAAGTCCAGCAGTAAAAAATAAATAAATAAAAGTCAGCAGCTACAAACACTATAGCTGCTGACTTTTAATAAGCACACTTACCTGTCCAGGTTGCCCGCGATGTCGCCCGCCTGAAGCCGCTCCGTCCCTCGGACCGGGTCCCAGCGCCACCATCCTCACTAATGCCACGTACACACGATCGGTCAAACCGATGAGAACGGTCTGATGGACCGTTTTCATCGGACCAAACCGATCGTGCGTGGGTCCCATTTTTATCCATAGGTTAAAAAAAGCAATCTTGTTTTAAATTTAACCGATGGATACCTAACCGATTAGAAAAAAAACAATCGTTTGTAGGCACGTCCATCGGTTAAAAATCCACGCATGCTCATAATCAAGTCGACGCATGCTTGGAAGCATTGAACTTCGTTTTTTTTAGCACGTCTTTGTGTTTTACGTCACCGCGTTCTGACACGATCGTTTTTTTAACCGATGGTGTGTAGGCACGACTGACCATCAGTCAGCTTCATCGGTTAACCAATGAAAACGGTCCATCAGACCGTTCTCATCGGATGGACCGATCTTGTGTACAGGGCTTAAGGCTTCACTGCCCTTTTCCTACTGCGCATGCGCGAGTCGTGCAGCACTTTGTGAATGGGCGGCTGTCTCCTGGAACACACACAAGGTCCCAGAAGATACTGCTCTCCATTTCCCAGGAGGCAGCACGAGGAGGAGAAGAGAGAACACCACCGCGTAAGAGGAGGTGGCAGTAATTTCTTTTTCATTTTTTGTAGCCTTCTTTGCTATTTTTTTTTTTTAGGGTGGACCTCCGCTTTAACTGACAAGATAGATAGATAGATTCAAATATTTATAAATATACTTATAAAGGAAATGCTGCGCTACCTGGATGTTAGCATGAGTGCCTTATTGCAATGACACAAAATAAATAAAATGTTGCGTGCAAAAGAATATTTTTACCATAAAGCATGTAATCAAAACATCATAAACCTTAGAATCCTAATATATACTAGAATATATAAAGTGCCTTAGTTTTATTAAATGACAACAGAGATTTATCGGTAGTTGTCTCTAAAAAATTGTACCACATCCAAATAATATATCGAGAAAAGAAGGGAGATACCCTGGTGGACTTTGAAGGCACAATGATATATGAACATTGAATTTGAATTTATTGTTTATATATCATTGTGCCTTCAATGTCCACCAGGGGATCTCCCTTCTTTTCTAGTTTTATTAAATGAACAAATAAAGTTTTAACGAGCAAACTCCAAAAATTTCGTACACTATAGGATCAAAAACGTCATATATAAAAAAAAATTACCAATAGTATTCAGACTAATGTGACGGCTTTACTACCTACCCTTGCTCTAAACTGACTTCAATTTAACATGTACTGTATGTCAAGCCAATACTTTATTTGTCTAGTCCGAGATCAACTGAGAAAGCATTTAAACTGTTTAGTATCTTCTGCTCTGTGAATTAACATCATTAGGATCTACACTACTTTTTTTTTTTTTACATTTTAACAAACAGTAAATAATCAAAAATCAGACACAGCAACATGCAGAAACTGAAAAAAACAAAGGCACTTTGTTAAACCATTGTTAGTTTAGATTGGCTTTGTTATCTGAGAGTTATTAGAGAGTTAAGAGTTTTTATCGGATCACTTTATGTATGCCAAAATTCAGTCACCAAAATTGATGTGACATCTCTTTCATGTAGACTTACGCTGGATACACATTATACAATTTTTGTTGTTCACTTTCCTTTTGATCAGGGATATGCAATTAGCGGACCTCCAGCTGTTGCAGAACTTCAAGTCCCATGAGGCATAGCAAGACTCTGACAGCCACAATCACGACACCCAGAGGCAGAGGCATGATGGGACTTGTAGTTTTGCAACAGCTGGAAGTCTGCTAATTGCATATCCCTGCTTTAGATTTACCTTCAACTATTTAGTGCAAGGGCTTGCTAATTGCAAACAATTTTTAAAGTGTTTAGGTTTGACCTGATATTATATGGTTTTGGCAAATCTAAAGGAAAATTGTACAAGCAAATTGTATAAAAGTTGTATAGTGTGTAGCCAGTTTAAGAATGAGCTGAACATGCCCAAGTTTGGTTTGATGGCCATTCTGCGCACATGTCATTTGTTTGGCTGCCAAATCCAACCGTATTGCAGCCAATGGGAGCTTAATCTGTCAAACCAAGTATCCCTATTCTAAGACCCTCTACAAGACACTATACAACTTTTGTTGTCTGATTTCCTTTAGATTTACCAAAACCATGTTGTGTAAGGGCCTTGCCTGTTTTGCATACAAATTTAAAGAGAGCGAGAACTCCAACCCATTCCCAGGGACAAGCAAGGAGGAGAGAAGACTCTGATGGTGTAGTAATTTTGAATACAATTTTAATTAACACACATACGTATAGACTCTTACAATGAATAAAATAATAGCAAGCCTGTAAGGATAAACTGCAGCGTTGTCCGCTGTCTTACTGTTCCCTCCGCTCCTTCCGGTATGCGCTGGCCTCAATCTCCCTACGGCGTTACGTCACGCACCTCGTGACTTCTTCAGGGAAACCTGATTGGTCGCTGAGACATCCTTAATATACTGCTATAAACCGGAAGTATGTGATCTGCCATTTTCTCGGAGATCGTAAACAAACCTCATGGAAGATGCCATTTTCCCTGAGGGGCAGGAAATTGCGGGGACTCCATTTTCTTGAAGTCCTGCTTATCTCCCTCAATTTTAAATTAACCCGTTGTCAGCCAATGATAATAAATATGTGGGTCACTACCTAGCTATGGTGCCTCCCCCATTCCGCAATAGACACAGCGGTCTGACTGATCAGGATTACGAGGCAGCTCCACAGCCATACCAAACGCACACATTGGGCTCACTACTTAGCCATATCTCTGCATCTATGGGCATATCGGATCGAGATATATATTTTAAAATGATGTGTGTATATAATACTTAAAGGGGTGGTTCCCCCTAAAACAAAATTCTAACAATACATTCGTAAGACCCGTTACACTGCGGGTAGGCTGGCTTTTGTTTTTGTTTTTTAGTACATACCTCGATCTCGCCGTTTCGTCCCTTGGCGGTGGGCGTTCCTAGTTGATTGACGTTTCTCCGACGGGCACATACGTGACGTCACGACTTTCCGAAAGAAGCCGAACGTCGCTGCGCAGGCGCCGTATAGAGCCGACTCTATACGGCGCCTGCGCAATGACGTTCGGCTTCTGTCGGAAAGTCGTAACGCGCAGTATGCGCCCGTCGGAGAAACGTCAATCAACTAGGAACGCCCACCGCCAAGGGACGAAACGGCGAGATCTCGGTATGTACGAAAAAACAAAAACAAAAGCCAGCCTACCCGCAGTGTAACGGATCTTACGAATCTATTGTTAGAAATTTGTTTTAGGGGGAACCACCCCTTTAAACAATAATTCTAGGACAAACCACATATTTAAAAAGGGGGGCCCATGCGGATACATCTTGATCTGCAAACTACTATATCCAATATACTACATATTTATCTGGACTACATGCCACTGCATTCCCTGAAGTAGTGTAGGGACAGTCAATATTAAAATATATGAATTTGAAATGACACTCCTTGGTCCAAGATATATGATGGAAATAAAAAACAACATATTTCTGCCTAATGGGATAAAATGAAATATACTATATTCTAAGGCCGTCCTATGTTTAAGTGTATTCTCAAACTGAGATAAACTTAAACATGCCTAAGATACGACGGCCAGCGCCGTTGTATCTTATAATATATATAGATAGATGGCGCAAAAACCAGGAGAGCACAGTCAATAATAGAAAAGTACATATATCATATGGTCAATGTCAATAACAAAAAATGAAACATAATGAATGAATGAATGAGTCAATGAATCAATAGTCCAATATAAGTCCAGTAGCACTATAGTGGCAGCAAAATCCTGAAGCAGAAGCAGACTCTGAAAGATATGTATAGACAAAAAGAGAAAATGGCTCATAGGGCCAAATCTTCAAAGGAGATACGCAGGCGGAACTGCTGTTCAGCCTGCGTATCCCTGTGGCTATCTTTGGAAACGATCCTCAGAAGGATTTTTCCAAAGATAGTCAGAAGATCCGACATCTGTAATAGACTTACACTGTCGGATCTTAGGATGCAGTACCGCATCCGCCGCTGGGGGCATTTCGAGTCTAAATGCCGCTTTGCGTATGCAAATGAGTACTTAGGCAGATCCACAAAGCTTTTTAGCTTTGTGTTTTCTGCGTAAGTTACGTTTTGCATACGTAAAATTAGGGATGCTTTTACAAGGCCTAAACTGTTTAGACCTTGTAAAAACAAACCTTTTTTTCGATCGCCGCGTTTTTTGTAAAATTTCGAATTTTTTTTCCCTGGCGCGTATTTTTTTTTTTACCCGACGCAACTTTATTGTCCCGTCGCGATCCACAAAGCCCGGCGTAAAGTACGTTCGCGCGATGCACGTCGGGAAAAGTGACGTCACACGCATGCGCCGAACGTCCGGCGCGGGAGCGCGCCTCATTTGAATAGGAATCGCCCCCTCGAGCAGACGACCGCCTTGCGACAGAGGCACTTAGGTTACACGGCGTGTAATTTCTAGGTAAGTGCTTTGTGGATCGGGCACTTAGGTAGAAATTTAACGCCTGTGTAACTTAACTGCTGAAAGTTAAGTTAGGCAGGTTTTTTGAGAATTTGGCCCATAGTTTATTTATTATTTATTTTATATTTTATATGAGCCATTTGGTATCACATAGATAGCACTTTATCACATATTTGTACCGTTTTGGAGTCTGTATGTATTGATTTTACACTTTTAGCGCAAGATCACTTTTAGACATATCTCAGGCAGCAGCAGTGCATTAAAAGTGCACTTACCCATTATTCTACAGCACAGAAAAGCTTAAAGAGTATGTAAACGCAAGCATTATAAAAAAAAATTGGCGAAATACTTAAAATTGTCCTTGGATTTCTTTTTATGTTCATCTGTGACCTTTCTTACCAGTCAAAATAAACAGTTTAATTTCTTCAGCAAGTCACTTTCAGTCATAGGGTGACAATGTTGCCTTGCACAGCAAACCCACAATGCATAAAGGTGTACAGTAATAATGCTCGCCTGCACTGTTAGCCACTCTCCATATTCTACCCACTGCATCTGTGATTGACAATAGCAATCCTGAACTGTGCTTACAACGTTCCCCTCACTGCTCTTTGACATACATGACACATGCTCCCAAACATTAGAAGGGAAAAGTATGTTTTACAGGGAAACAATTTAAATGATGCTGATTGAGACATGAAGCTTTATCAATGGAAGACTTTTTATCTGTGGGGTGTATTATACTTTAATATCATATATTCGTTGCAGACAAATTACATTTGGGAATAAGTCAGAAAATCATTAATTTCAGACAGAAGCAATAATTTTAGAAGCTGAGCCAGTATTTACTGTATATACTCGAGTGTAAGAAAAAGGGGTAAATTCTACGCTAATGGTTAAAAATTGATAAACGTGAATTGAGAGAAAAGCTGCAACACAAGAAACATGTGATAACCATGTGAAAATAGTAGAAAGAAATGATATAGTTGCGCTAATTAAACACACTAAATGAATAGACCAACAATGGAAAACAATTATTGAAATGCAAAAAAGAAACTAGTGATAATAAAAATCACCGTTCATTAATGTGCCAAAGGGTGAAAAAAATATATTATATACAGTACAGACCAAAAGTTTGGACACATCTTCTCATTCAAAGAGTTTTCTTTATTTTCATGACTATGAAAATTGTAGATTCACACTGAAGGCATCAAAACTATGAATTAACACATGTGGAATTATACATAAAAAAAAAGTGTGAAACAACTGAAAATATATTTAATATTCTAGGTTCTTCAAAGTAGCCACCTTTTGCAGCAGACACATCTCTAGAGCTGTTAAGAGGAGACTGTGTGAATCAGGCCTTCATGGTAGAATATCTGCTAGGAAACCACTGCTAAAGAAAGGCAACAAGCAGAAGAGACTTGTTTGGGCTAAAGAACACAAGTAATGGACATTAGACCAGTGGAAATCTGTGCATTGGTCTGATGAGTCCAAACTTGAGATCTTTGGTTTCAACCCCCGTGTCTTTGTGCGACGCAGAAAAGGTGAACGGATGGACTCTACATGCCTGGTTCCCACCGTGAAGCATGGAGGAGGAGGTGTGATGGTGTGGGTGTGCTTTGCTGTTGACACTGTTGGGGGTTTATTCAGAGGCGTAACTAGAAACTTCTGGGCCCGGGTGCAAGAAATCACAAAGGACCCCAACCCCCCCCCCCCCCAAAAAAAGCATGATTTTGATACTTTTTTTTGAGGGGGTGGCAACGGCGGTAGTTGAGGGGGGGTGGCAGCTGTGTTACTTGAGGGGGAGGTGGCAGTGGTGGTGTTGAGGGGGGTGGCAGCGGTGGTACTTGAGGGGGGTGGCTGTGGTGGTACTTGAGGGGGGGTGGCAGTGCCATCCTCTCCCACCACCACCTGTGCCTCTTACTGATCCCATCCTCCCACGCACCATGGCCACCCCCCCTCAAGTACCACCGCTACCACCCCCCCTCAAGTATTACCGCTACCACCCCCATCAAGTACCAGCAGTGGACTGGTAGTACTTGTGGGAGGTGGCAGCGGTGGTGCCATCCTCTCCCACCACCACCTGTGCCTCTTACTGACCCCATCCCCCACCACTGATCTCATCCCTATCCCCCCATCACCTCTGTTGTAGAAGTAATGGGGGGATAGGGATGAGATCAGTGGTGGGGGGATGGGATCAGTAAGAGGCACAGCCAGGTGGTGGAGGAGGATGGTATCAATTGCTGAGCTGAGTGATCTCTGAGACTCTGACTGTCACTTTTGATTGACTTACCGTCAGTCTATCCCCCACTTTCTGTTCTGTGGCCTGGGTCACTCTGTCACCTTCACTGTGCGCGGCTGTGCTGTGCCTTCTCCCGCCAGGATGCCTTGCCTCATGCCTGGGACACCGGGTAGGTACACGCGCGCACGCTGCTGCAGAGTCCACCCCCGCCTCCCTACATCTGTCTGTCTGTGTCTCTGGATAGGCGGGGACGGGGACGGTCCACAATCTCAGTGAGACGCTGCCTCAGGCTCAACGAACAGCACGCAGTGTGCATAGGGTTGCCACCTTTTCGTCAAGCCAAACCCGAACATTTTAGCGGTGTACAGCAATTTTTTTTGTAGTACACGCTATAGGATGGTAGGAGATTTGGGACACCTTTTGAGGTACCCTAGGAGAGTAGTAAGGAGGCACGCATAGCGCGCTGCAGTGAACAGTGGCTGTGGACATTGTCAGTCAGAAGTGCAGTCAGCAGTGTCAGTAGGTAGGCAGTGAGCGGTGTCAGTAAGCAGTAAGCGGTGTCAGTAAGCAGTGAGCGGTGTCAGCAGGGCAGTGAGCGATGTCAGTAGGCAGTGAGCGGTGTCAGCAGGCAGTGAGCGGTGTCAGCAGGCAGTGGACTTTTAATTACCAAATAAAAACCCCAAAAAATCAAAGCAGATATATAGATAAAGGCTACTGAGTGAGCACTGCACATACAGTAATTATGCCAGGATGGTACTGTAGGGAGAACACTAGACTGCAATCTTTAGCCATGTCCCGACTCCCTGGAAAGACCAGCATGACAAACCCCCCACACTGGAGAGAGACTGATCTGTAGGAAAGTAAAGAGCCTCAGCTCTGCACTCACCTAGCGGTCGCGGTTGGTGTCCCCTTAGTTTGCACGGCAGGCTCTGTACACCGGCTGTGTTTGTTCCTCCCGCTTTCCAGACAGGTCACATGCCGAGGCTGTGTCTGCATGAGTAGGCACACTAGCGCGTCTCTCCCCCTCACAGCACACAGTCACCCTGCTGTAATGTGTTGTCACCGCAAATTTTACACAGCGCCGGAGATTCGGCCAGAGTGCCGGGCAGTGCAGGGAGGGAGGGAGCCACCTGCACGGGGAACTTCGGAGACTCTGCAGCACTGTGTGTGTCCGGGGCTCAGGCAGACTGATTCCCGTACACAGGATTCAAAACCCGTACTGTCTGGTGAATCCCGTACGAGTGGCAACCCTGCGCACCGCATCAGCCAACAAACACTGTGTGTGACAGTCAGGTGGGCCCCCCGGACTTACAGGGCCCGGTCGCAGCTGCGATTGCTGCGACTATGAAAATTCCGCCACTGGGTTTATTCAAAATTGAAGGCATACTGAACCAGCATGGCTACCACAGCATCTTGCAGCGGCATGCTATTCCATTCTGTTTGCGTTTAGTTGGACCATCATTTATTTCTCAACAGGACAATAACCCCAAACACACCTCCAGGCTGTGTAAGGGCTTTTTGACCAAAAAAGAGAGTGATGGGGTGCTGCGCCAGGTGACTACCTCTTGAAGCTCATCAAGAGAATGCCAAGAGTGTGCAAAGCAGTAAAAACAAAAGGTGGCTACTTTGAAGAACCTAGAATATGAAATATATTTTCAGTTGTTTCACACTTTTTTGTTATGTATAATTCCACATGTGTTAATTCATAGTTTTGATGCCTTCAGTGTGAATCTACAATTTTCATAGTCATGAAAATAAAGAAAACTCTTTGAATGAGAAGGTGTGTCCAAACTTTTGGTCTGTACTGTATATATGTAACATCTCTGATGTTAATGATGCAGAACGAGCGCCGCTGTATCTCATCCAGCCAGCTGCGCTCCGTTCTGTAAGACGTCCGCGTCACTTCCTGTGCGCGGGCGTCTGCATTCCACGCTGGAACGCGGAAGTGCGACCAGCGCTCCTCTCCGATTTCCCCGCGAAATCGGAGCTATTTAAAGCCCCAGAGATGACGGCAGGGTGTTCCGTTATTGTGTCGGATGCCTGCCGTCACCTGGGAACACCCTGACTGGTCCTACAACCCCCGGAGCTCCAGAGACCTCACCCTATCTGTATCCTGCCCAAGGTTTCCCTCTCTCCTGGTTTCCAACAAGACTCACTACTACAACCCATTGCACCCTGTCTGTTCCACACAGATTGTTCCAGCATCCAGGAACCTGGGATTTCTCTACTCTCCATGTGCAGCCCTCATTCTGTGTACTACATGACTCAGCAGAACCGCAAGTATCATACCACTTTAATATCATAACCAGTCTACATATTATTTGCTTGGATTTGACAGTACAATTATCGTTTCCACTATGTGCTCAGATACTTAAGAAGGACTATGCTTATCTCTGTATTAAGACTATCAATGTGATGTAACATTATAGTTGGACTATATTAAGAACTGTCGCCCAAACATAACAATCTGCTGAATACTGTCTATGTTAAATACAGAGGATTGCTCCATATTACCTGAGACACTATCACAGGGTTTTCTTTTCCTAGTTTAGCTTATGAGACAATAAGCTAGCTTTATGTTGGTTTCGGATTGAGGACGTGATGATTTAACCCCGAACTTTCTGATTTAAATAGAGAGTGTGCTGGTGGTTAGACCTGAGAAGCCTCTGCAGCTGTGATCCAACACTAATAATTTAGTACTCAGATAGCAGTGTCATTACATAATAACGGAACCTCTTAAAAAGAAATTGTAATGGATCCAGCAGAGCTTACAAACCACCTTGTTGGACTCTCACAAAGAGTCGACAACCTCACTACCACTATGAACGAACTTCGTGTAGAAAATGATGCTTTACGCAACCAAAATTTTGTCCAAGCTAGGGATAGACCTGAACCTAAGGTTTGCCCCCCAGAACCCTTTTCAGGAGACCGAAAGATTTTTCGTCAGTTCATCAGTTCTTGCCGTCTCATGTTTGAATTGCGCCCCCGCACCTATTATTCAGACAGGGTTCAAATTCTCACCCTTATTTCCTATTTAAAAGGAGAACCTAGAGTCTGGGCTGATGCTTATGTACAAGAACATGGTGATTTACTTGGTGCATTTGATACTTTTTTGGATGAAATGTCACTTCTATATGAAGATCCTAATAAGCAGCTTACTGCTGAAAATACTATTAGAAGCCTTAAACAAGGGAAAAGACCAGTAGAGGATTTCATATCAGAATTTAAATGTTGGAGCCGGGAGACCCAGTGGACTGATATTGCCTTGAGAAACCAATTCAGACTTGGTTTATCTGAACCAATGAAGGATGAGATTGCACGTGTAGAACTTCCTCCCACTTTAGAAGATCTTATGCATCTTTCACTCACCATGGATCGTCGCCTCAGAGAAAGGAAGGCCGAACGTGTCAACACTTATCTTCCTCCACAATTCAGAAGGTCTAAGTCACCACCAAAAGATGTCCCCATGGAACTTGGTGCTGTCAAAGGCCCCTTGTCACAAGCGGAGAAACAACGCCGCAGAGCTCATAACCTCTGCCTTTATTGTTCAGCTCCAGATCACATTGTCTCCACCTGTCCACTCCTTAAGAGGAATTCTGAAGGTAACATAGCTAACATATGTAAGATCATTCCACCTGGTACTACCACTAATCGTTTCATTTATGTCACTCTTACTTTACAGTGGGACCAAGATAGAATTACCATTGACGCAATGGTCGACACCGGTGCCTGTGGCAACTTTATTGATTTAAAAATTGTGAATGCAAATAAAATTCCGTGTGTGGTTAAACAAAATCCTCTCTCTGTCACTTTTATTGACGGTTCTAGTTCTTCTTCTGGCCCAATTTCCTCTCAAACCTCACCCCTACTGGTCACTTGCGTGAATAACCATACAGAGACTCTTGTCTTTGACGTCATTCCATCTCCAATATTCCTGATTGTCCTAGGGCTACCCTGGTTACTACTTCATCAACCAACTTTTCTTTGGTCTAACCACTCTCTCAATTTAAATTCCACCTTCTGCCAGAATACTTGTTATCCCATACATACGATCCTTTCCACAGAAATTTACTGTAATGATCTACCTACTTACTTACAAGATTTTTTAGATGTTTTCAGTAAGACTAACGCTGACATTCTTCCCCCTCATCGTATATACGACTGCCCTATTGATTTAATTCCAGATAGTCCAATCCCTACTGCTCGTATCTATCCGCTCTCACAACCAGAGCTTGTACATCTGAAGGTCTACCTAGATGAAAATTTGAAAAAAGGCTTTATCAGACCTTCCACATCTCCAGCAAGTGCCGCCATGTTTTTTGTCAAAAACAAGGATGGATCCCTACGCCCTATCATTGATTACCGAGCTTTAAACAGTATCACCGTAAAGAACCGCTACCCACTGCCTCTCATTCCAGAACTCATTCAATGTCTTCAAACTTCAAAAGTCTTCACAAAATTAGACCTCAGGGGAGCCTATAACTTAATCAGAATTCGACCAGGAGATGAGTGGAAGACCGCTTTTAAAACTCGCTATGGACTCTATGAATACACTGTAATGCCTTTTGGGTTATGCAATGCACCCGCGACATTCCAGTGGTTCATAAATGAAATTTTCCGAGACTTGCTTGACATCTGTGTGGTAATATACCTGGATGACATATTGATTTATTCTGATACAATTGAGGAACACACTAAACATGTTCGTTGGGTTCTGACTAGGCTCAGAACACATTCTTTATATGTCAAGCTTGAAAAATGTGTATTCACCCAGTCTAGCATTTCTTTCCTAGGCTACCAAATTACACCTGATGGTATCCAGATGGATCGCTCTAAGGTGGATTGTATTATTTCCTGGCCAATTCCCCAATCAAGGAAAGCTCTCCAACGCTTCCTCGGTTTCTCCAACTACTACCGGAAATTTATTAAAAATTTCTCAGCTATTGTCAAACCATTGAGTGCCCTCACCAGCACGAAGACACCTTTCTCCTGGTCTAAGGAAGCCCAGAGATCCTTTGACTCTCTTAAACTGTGTTACACTACAGCACCCATTCTACAACTGCCTAACCCTCAATATCATTTCACTGTAGAAGTGGATGCTTCACATTATGCCTTAGGTGCCGTACTTTCACAACGCCCAACCCTTTCTGAACCATTACATCCCGTAGCTTTTTACTCCAGAACCCTATCACCAGCGGAAAAGAATTATCCTATTGGAGAAAAAGAACTTCTTGCAATCAAGGATGCCTTAGAGAATTGGAGACATTTGCTGGAGGGTTCTACACACCCAATTACCATTCTCACGGATCACCGTAATTTGCAACATCTAAAAGCTTGTAAGACACTCTCAGCCCGCCAGGTCAGGTGGAATCTATTCTTCGACAGGTTTGATTTCTACATCTCCTATAGGCCTGGTTCACAAAACATCAAGGCTGACTCCCTCTCACGAATGCATGAGGACCAACACACTGAGATTCCGCCTCTCTCTATTATCCCATCTAATAGATTCATTGGTGTTTCCACCTCTTTCAGGCAGTTAATTTCTCAATCACTCACTAGAGATATCTCCCCTCTACCAAATGATCTTACTAAATCATCAGATGGTGTTTACACCCACAACAACAAGATCTATGTTCCTCCCAATCTACAACTTCTACTACTTAAACATCTTCATGATTCACCATTAGCAGGCCACCCCGGAATCAACAAGACTACTCTTCTTGTTAAAAGAGACTATTGGTGGCCCAATCTATCTAAGACCATCCATGAATATGTTAAGTCATGTGAAATCTGTGCTCGCAACAAACATTCCAAGAAACCCCCTTTTGGACTACTCGCCTCTATTCCAATACCTAACAGACCATGGGATGTTGTCTCAATGGACTTTATAGTTGATCTCCCTAGATCAAACGGTGCCAATACCATCATGGTGACGGTTGATCTTCTCACCAAGATGGCACACTTTATCCCTCTAAAGAAGTTACCAACTTCCCTTGAGACAGCGAAAGCCTTCATTTCCAATATTCTCAAAATACATGGTCTTCCTTCTCAAATAATCTCGGATCGTGGTTCTCAATTTATTTCTAGATTTTGGAAGTCCCTGTGTATAAGTCTACATATTGACCACCGAATGTCCACTGCTTACCACCCTCAAACAAACGGTCAAACAGAACGTATCAATCAGATCCTTGAACAGTACTTAAGATGTTACTGTACACATCTACAAGACGATTGGTTTCAATTGCTTCCACTAGCTGAATTTTCTTATAACAACTCTACCAGTTCTTTATCCAGATTCACACCATTTTTTGCCAACTATGGTTTCCACCCTAACAGTCTGCCAACTACCTACACCCCAAATAGTGTTCCAGCAGTTGATAATTACCTTTCTACTCTTAAAAATACATTAAGTACTCTACGTTCCAACTTGGATATTGCTCAACAAAGACAAAAGAAAAATTATGATGCCCACAGATCAGCACCTCCTATATACAAGGTAGGGGATTTGGTTTGGCTATCCACCCGAAATCTTCACCTTAAGATACCATCAAAAAAATTAGGCACCCAATTCACTGGACCTTTCCAAATCTCCCATCTGATTAATCCTAATGCTGTTAGACTACTTCTACCCACAGATTGGAAAATACATTCATCATTCCATGTCTCTCTCATTAAACCTTATATTCCTAACCCATTCCCTAGCAGGAAACCATGCCCGCCTCCACCTGTGGAAGTGCTTGGTCAGACTGAATACGAGGTTGAAAAGATTTTAAATTCCAGGAGACGTGCTTCCACTCTTCAATACTTGGTACGATGGAAAGGTTATGACCAACTCGATGACTCTTGGGAAAATTCCTCAGACATACATGCCCCTCGCCTGATCAGATTATTTCACCAAAGGTACCCTAACCGACCCTCTCTATCTGGGAGCACTAGAGGTGCCCCCTTGAGGAGGGGAGTATGTAACATCTCTGATGTTAATGATGCAGAACGAGCGCCGCTGTATCTCATCCAGCCAGCTGCGCTCCGTTCTGTAAGACGTCCGCGTCACTTCCTGTGCGCGGGCGTCTGCGTTCCACGCTGGAACGCGGAAGTGCGACCAGCGCTCCTCTCCGATTTCCCCGTGAAATCGGAGCTATTTAAAGCCCCAGAGATGACGGCAGGGTGTTCCGTTATTGTGTCGGATGCCTGCCGTCACCTGGGAACACCCTGACTGGTCCTACAACCCCCGGAGCTCCAGAGACCTCACCCCATCTGTATCCTGTCCAAGGTTTCCCTCTCTCCTGGTTTCCAACAAGACTCACTACTACAACCCATTGCACCCTGTCTGTTCCACACAGATTGTTCCAGCATCCAGGAACCTGGGATTTCTCTACTCTCCATGTGCAGCCCTCATTCTGTGTACTACATGACTCAGCAGAACCGCAAGTATCATACCACTTTAATATCATAACCAGTCTACATATTATTTGCTTGGATTTGACAGTACAATTATCGTTTCCACTATGTGCTCAGATACTTAAGAAGGACTATGCTTATCTCTGTATTAAGACTATCAATGTGATGTAACATTATAGTTGGACTATATTAAGAACTGTCGCCCAAACATAACAATCTGCTGAATACTGTCTATGTTAAATACAGAGGATTGCTCCATATTACCTGAGACACTATCACAGGGTTTTCTTTTCCTAGTTTAGCTTATGAGACAATAAGCTAGCTTTATGTTGGTTTCGGATTGAGGACGTGATGATTTAACCCCGAACTTTCTGATTAAATAGAGAGTGTGCTGGTGGTTAGACCTGAGAAGCCTCTGCAGCTGTGATCCAACACTAATAATTTAGTACTCAGATAGCAGTGTCATTACAATATAATGCTGAAATACAAAAAACACAGATGAACATACAGATGCCTAACTTTGCCTCACTGTGCCTCACTGTGCCCATGCCTCTTTGTGTCCATGACTAGACCGACAATTAACATGGGAGTCTATGGAAGGGGGGCCTGGCTTTGAAAAATTGGTACTCCCTAGCCGTAGGTTCCGTAGACAATGCACACTTGTAGAGGAGAAATGGGGCTACATGTGTGCCAAGTTTGGGGTCCAAGGGACCTACGGCCAGTCGGTATCGGGTCCCCAAAGTCCGGGAGATCAGGCGCAAAAAGGTGACTCGAGTATAAGCGGAGGGGGGAATTTTAAGCACAAAAAAATGTGCTGAAAAACTCGGCTTATACTCGAGTATATACCAACAATGGAAAACAATTATTGAAATGCAAAAAAGAAACTAGTGATAATAAAAATCACCGTTCATTAATGTGCCAAAGGGTGAAAAATATATCATATATATATATATATATAATGCTGAAATACAAAAAAACAATGAAGATCTAAATAGTGTCTCTCAAACATATATGATCATATCACACATCAATTGAGCATCAAGTGTCCAAATAAAAGTGAAAAGTCCACAGATGAACATACAGGTGCCATTGTGTCCGAAGGGAAGTGAGGGTGCAGGTTGCAGGGAGAGGGCATCTGTCAGCCACCACCACTATGGATACTTCCTCAAGTGCCACACACAAATGAAAGGGGGGGGGGGAACCCTTACCAGATGAGTTGGACCTCAGATGACAAGGTTGTGATGGCTTTGCAGATAACCTCTGCAGGGTTTACGTGGTAGACCGGGATATCACCGTTGAGCTCCTCGAAATTCCTCGTCCTGATATCTGGAAAAAATGCTGGGCGGTCCAATAATATTGGTTGCTCCAAGAGCGGACAAAGCCGGAGGCAGTATGAAGAAAAAAATATAGGCAACAATGTGCATTACCTCTTAAAAGGTGGACCATTTATTAAATATCACACCAAAAAGACGATACATGAAGCATGAAGCGGAACAATTTGGATAAAAACGACAACATTTAAAAGGCAGCCGACAGGCTGTAGTAAAAGCGAATGCCCGTGCTTCCGGGGTCACATGGAGACGTGGTGACATCGATACGTAGCACCGCCCTGACCAGTTTCGTCACAAATGACGCTCTCAAAGGGCATGGGCGACGGATCAAAGTCACCACTAATATACATGAAAATACTGAACCAAGCCTCACTATAACTCCGTAGCTCAAAACGGAACATGAAGCCAGACCTCGTTCCAAGCTAAAGATAGACGGCGAGGGAAGAAGGAGATAATTAGCAAAAAAGATCTCTGCCTTGTCGTCTCATTGGTAGATAACACTTCATCTCTCTATGGCAACTGAAAAAAACATATGAAATAAAACAGAAACCTGAGCAGAGATAAAAAAGGCAGCTCCCGGAGGAGGCATTAAATTCCATTCATATATTTGAAGAACAGACCTCAGGTCTCGATGGATACCAATGAGACGGCGAGGCAGAGATCTTTTTTGCTAATTATCTCCTTCTTCCCTCACGTCTATCTTTAGCTTAGAACGAGGTCTGGCTTCATGTTCCGTTTTGAGCTACGGAGTGATAGCGAGGCTTAGGTTCAGTATTTTCATGTATATTAGTGGTGACTTCGATGCGTCGCCCATGCCCTTTAAGAACGTCATTTGTGACGAAACATTTACAGAGAGATGACTTTCATGGCCTAAAGGGGTTGTAAAGGTACAATTTTTTTCTCCTAAATAGCTTCCTTTACCAGTCCTCCTTCACTTACCTCTGCTTTTAAATGCCTTTGCTTTTAAATGTCCTTATTTCTTCTGAGAAATCCTCAATTCCTGTTCTTCTGTCTGTAACTCCACACAATAATGCAAGGCTTTCTCCCTGGTGTGGAGCGTCGTGCTCACCCCCTCCCTTGGACTACAGGAGAGTCAGGACGCCCACTAACACACAGCTCCTTTCTCTATCTGCAACGTAGAGAGCATCCTGACTCTCCTGCAGTCCAAGGGAGGGGCGAGCATGACACGGCACACCAGGGAGAAAGCCTTGCATTACTGTGTGGAGTTACAGACAGAAGAACAGGAAGTGGGGATTTCTCAGAAGAAATAAGGACATTTAAAAGCAAAGGCATTTAAAAGCAGAGGTAAGTGAAGGAGGACTGCACTAAGGTAATGGAAGCTATTTAGGAGAAAACAATTGTACCTTTACAACCCCTTTAAGCCATGAAAGTCATCTCTCTGTAAATGTTTCTTTAAATGTTGGTTGAAATATTGCAAAGTATGTCTTAGATTACTATACGATAAAAAGTGTATGGCTTGCTTTATTCTTCAACCTGAAAAGTGTATGAACAACCCTTTACAAAAACCTAAAATGGGTCATGCAAATGTAAAAAGCTTGCACTGCTTTCTTACCCATTAAATACTACAAATAGTCCTTTGCATTTGACAAAACATATATTTTTTTCCAATATTGTCGGTAGATCATCCCTCCGTAATACGTTATTTGATGAGTTATCTATAGATTGGTGTTTATGTTTAAGAATACCATTATTTATTTATACACAATTTTATTGTTGCAACACAGTCTTAACAGAAATTATGGCTATAAACTAGCAATACAAATCTATTACCAGGCTTATAGTATTGAAGACTCACTGTCCAAAAAATGTTATGTTATTCATAAGATAAATCTTTCTTTTTGCATTTCATTAACATGTGTACTTTTGCATCAGAGAACATATTGAGTAATCAATATCCAGCAATATTATTTTCTTATCCGATAGCTCAAGGGAAGTTCAAAGTGAGGCTTTAATTTTGCCTTAATTTTTTTATGTTTTGCAGTAACCGCAGGTAGCTTTATATAAAATATTAACTTCAGATTCTTAGTTTTCCTTGTGTTTTGCCTACACTTTAATGTCAAGTTTTTTTAAATTAATAATATAAAAGAAACATCATTTTATACAAAAGTAACTAATTATTGCTACTATAAGTACTAAAACATCTAATCTGCTTTGGTTGTTTTTTCCTAATTGTTGTTTTTTATTTAGTAGTAGTAGGAGTAATAGTAGCAGCTGAATTTCTAGCACCGATGTTTGTCTATTAAATCATATTATTGCAGATTTAGTCATTTAAAGTGAACCTGGTACATAGCTAGAAAGTACAAACTGGATATATGATGAAGGACAGCATACAAAGATGTTACTGTCCCTGAAAACCACATGTCATAACAATCAATGCAGATATCATTACATGGAAATGTATCTTTATCTGTGAAAGTCAAGCTTATGAATCTCATTGCATCCATTTCATCTTTACAGTCCATCCATCACATTCAAAGACCAATAACAAGACTTGTGAGGGTTGAAACATGCTTGACTTTTACGTCATAAAAAGTAAATATTTGCATATAATTTGAGCAATTAATATTTCTGGATCTAAACACAAGGAAAAGGCGCAAACACTATTATTCACTAGACATGTGCACACTGAAATATTTTGTTTTGGAATTTAGTTTTCGTCCGAAACTCCCAAAATTAGTTTAAGCACATTCAACCGCAGGTTCGATAGACACAGATCATTATTGTTTGCGTCATCTATCAATCTCCTATCTATATCGAACTGTTGTAGCAATGACAATGAAAATAAAGCATGTTTTTATGTCGGATCTTTCAAAAATTGGAATCTGTGCGCTCGTTTTCGTTTGTTAAAACGATAACGAAAAAAAAACAAAATTTGGACGAAAATGCATTTGGACGAAAACAAATGCACATGCCTATTTTTCACAATAAACCCATAAAGGTAAATTAAAGTCCATTGGGAAAGTCCATATGACATATAAGAATTTTAGTTAAAAAAGCCCAATTGCTCAGTGCTGCCACCAACATAGGAATAGAAGCCAAAAACCGCTTAATGGGAACCATACAATTGGCAACTACATAAAATAAAACAGGCACATCAGTGGTGTACTGTAAATATCCCAAAAGATGTTGGCTCTTCAGTAGGCGTTATCTCTGCGCCTCAAGCCTCGCTTTGGGATCCTACTCACCGCAGGCCAACTTTACAATAATGGTGACTAACAGAGATATCATTATCGCATGGCGGATATATTAAGGCCTACTGGCGACATCCTTTGGGATATTTACACCACAGATGTGCCTGTTTTATTCTACGTACATGTGAGTTGCCAATTGTATGGTTACCAATTAAACAGGTTTTACTCCTACACTTAGAGGCACCTCTCCATGTTACTAGGCTATACATTGTGACCCTTTGCCACAGTTGGTAAACAGTAACAGTTTGAGTTACAACATATTTCCTTATCTATCAGTATATTACCATTTACTAAGATTGGGAATATTTAGCCTTATTTTAAAAAGTATTATAATAAACAACTTTATTGGCAGAAAATTATTCTTTATCCAGTTGTCACTGTCTAGGGTTGCCAAAAAAAATGTTTTTATCCATCTTTCACTGTATAGGGTAAGATTAAATCTGATCACTGCTCACAGATGTGTGATGGCATCTGTATTTAAATATTCCAAACATATTTTCTATTGTTTTACTGTATGTGTGTGTGTATATATATATATATATATATATATATATATATATATATATATATATATATATATATATATATATATTGCTTTACAGTAGTAACATTCTTCATGTCTTCAGGTGGCTCCTTTATCTACAAAGAAGCACCACAGACAGGGGCTGACTGGCAACTTTTGACCCAGGGGGCAAGTACAACCCAGAGGCCCAAGGTGCAACAACACTGCGCCCACCCTGCTTTCCCTCTTCCCTGCCTCCTTCCAATCCCCATCCCAGGCTGAAGCTCCACTCCAAGTATTGTCTGCTCACCTGATGGGTCAAGCTGGATAGTGCCTGCTGCACCGACTCTAGGTTCCCAAACTAGCCAGCAGGGGGTAGGTGGAGGCTGCAGGGGAGAGCTGGGGTGGCTCATTTGGGGCTGGCGGGGGGAGACTCTGGTGTGGCATAGAGCCAGCCCCTGCTTGGACATACCATACACTATCCATACACTATCCATGCCGGGGGCGGCCTGCATTCTGTCCTTGTCTTCATCTTGCTCCAAGTAAGAGACTGGTAGAGACTTTTTACTCCTCTTCACAGGTAAATCTTTAGGCATAACTGCATAGTTGCCAACATTTTAAAAAGGTTTTTAGTGACACCTTTTTTCTGTGTGACCAGAAATTCGCTGTACGCAAAGCATGTACGTTAATTAGCGACTGGGCAGTAATTTAATATGGGTGTAGTTTTACAAAAAGGTCCATCATTATTACATTCATAATGTGCTTTCATAAGGAATCTGACAGCAATAACATTTTTAAAGTGATTCTAAAGGTTGTAATAAAAACAAAAAAAGTGTTATACCTACCAGCTCTGTATAATGGTTTTGCACAGAGCAGCTTCAATCCTCTTCTTTTTGGGTCCCTGCCGGAAGTCCTGGATCCTCCCTCTGCCGAGTACCCCCAATAACAATCCTATGAATGGGCATTGTCTATTCACACACAGAGCTCCGCCCCACCCCTCCTCTCTCCTCATTGGCTCGCTAGCTGTGATTGACAATGTCAGTGGCTGTGTGGGCCAATGAGTAGAGAGAGACTCAGAAGAGCAACTACTCTAATGCACATCTCTGGATAGAGATTGGGTTCAGGTAAGTATAAGGTGGGCTGGGGGGGGAAGCTGAACCCAGAAGGTTTTGTACCGTAATGCATGGATTGCATTAAGATAAAACATTGTTTGCCATTAGAACAACTTTAATCACATCCAGCCACCAGGGATCTGCTAGCAATGAAAGGGCTCATTATGTACAGCCAGCAAGGATCTGCTAGCAATAAAAGGGCTAATCACACCACCAGGGATATACTAGCCATTAAAGGGTTAATCAAATGCATGATATTTCCACCAGCACCTGCTATCAATGAAATGGTTAATCATACACAACCTAGATCCTCCACTGGGATCTTAACGTCAGCAATGACAGGGTTAATTGCCGGTTACCTAGCACAGTAGTTCAAAGCCCTGTCCTCAAGTTCCCCCAACAGGCCATGTTTTGGGAATTTATCTTAGATAAAATAACTGTCCAAAATACCAAGCCATTGGCTCTGATTTAAATCACCTGTGCAAGATAAAGGAAAACCTGCAAACATGGCTTGTTTGGGGTACTTGAGGACAGGGTTGAGAACCACTGACCTAGCACACTAGTATGAGTGAAGAGATGGATAGTTGGCCATCCAATTTATGGGCATCACACCAAATATTTTCAATTCTGTGACACTGGCAGGGAAGGGGTTAACACTAGGGGGATCAAGGGGTTAAGTGTTCCCTAGGGAGGTGTTTCTAACTGTATGGGGGGACAAACTGACTGGTAGAAGAGAGAGATTGCTGTTCCTGATCACTAGGAACAGCTGATCTCTCTCTCCTCCCCTATCAGAACGGGGGTCCTTGTTTACAAAGGCAGATCCCCGTTGTGCCTCTCTTTCCCACGATTGCGGGTGGCTGGCGGGCGAGCTCCCCCGACACATGGCGCATACTCACAAAAGCTAGTGCATGGACTGACATACTGATACGTTGATTCGCGCAGAGGAGCCAACCTGCCGCAGTATATCTGCAGCAGCTGGTCAGGAGCTGGTTAGGCCATGTCTCTGCACTTTCTCTTTGCCAGATTATTGTGCTCTTTTCAGCCATTATCTTACTCTCATCTTTCCTTGCTGCCATCCATATTTTGCTACCACACATTATCGACCCTTGGCTTGTTTCTTGACTACACTTATACCTAATCCCAATATGCAACTACTCGTTACCAACCTTTTGGCTTGTTTATTGACCGCGCTTCTGTTTTATCTTTACCTGCTTATCCGCTACTGGACCTCGGCTTGCCCACCTCCTGGTGGGGCGACCCTGAGGACTGTGAACTTGTACTAACAGGCAGCAAAATTCATGTCCACCATCAGGAGCTCTGATGAACACTGGTTAGTACTTAGACCCTGCACCTCAGATGAGCCTGCATAATCTGCTATAGTGATTGCCTTTGTACCTATTCTGCTGGTCGATTGTTTTCACGCAACAGATATATAAACTTGTCTTTTACCCCAGTGCCCACTCAGGGTGTATCCCTGTATGAACTCTGTTTGTCCTTTTTGTGTGTTCTGAGAAAGCCGGCAAGCAAAACGCGTTGACATACAAGAACTATACACTAGCCTGTAACATTGTTAGCTGCAATATGGTATTTTTGCCATTTGAGCATTTACATATATTTTATTGATGTATGATTCTACATGTTTCTTTTAATACTTGTTTATCAATAAAATATATTGATTTTAAATATGTATTGTCCAATGTTGCTTCTAAAATCGGATCATTTTTTGCTTCTTTTAACTTATACAGATGTAACATTGGAGTGATCTTATTGCTATAAATAAATATACGTTTACAAATGTAAATTTTAATGTAATTGTGTGCCATAATTATAAAGTATTATGAAATCTAATACCAGGGCTCATTAGAAACCATCACAGAAAGTTGTAACTCTGTTTCTTTAAATATGAAAGCGTCCAGATCACAACATAGCTTGAGCAAGCTTTTATTGTACAATTTTTAAATGCCTCTCTTATTCACGACAAGTTCACTGGTCAGTGAAATTAGAAAGCTCAAATAGTAATACTAGTAAGTAAAATAACATAAGATTGCCAGATGGCAATAAGGAAACAATATCTTCCTACAATTTAGTTAAGTCCTGAGTGTGCTATAAGGAAAGAAAAAGTGTCTATTGTTGTCACACGTTAAAATAATTCTAAATCTGGATTTAAAAAAATATATATTCAAGTATGTATTATTAAAGTGGTTTTGAAGGTAGAAGGTTTTTACCTGCAGTCTCTGCATTAAAGGGTTTTTAAGGTAAAAAATGTTTTCCCTAAATAGCTTCCTTTACCTTAGTGCAGTCCTCCTTCACTTACCTCATCCTTTGATTTTGCTTTTAAATGTCCTTATTTATTCTGAGAAATCCTCACTTCCTGTTCTTCTGTCTGTAACTCCACACAGTAATGCAAGGCTTTCTCCCTGGTGTGGAGAAAGCCTCTTAAGGGGGGAGGGGGCGAGCAGGAGTGTCAGGACGCCCACTAACACACAGCTTCTTTCTCTATTTGCAAAGTAGAGAGTGTCCTGACACTCCTGGTCGCCCCCTCAGGAGGCTTTCTCCACACCAGGGAGAAAGCCTTGCATTACTGTGTGTAGTTACAGAAAGTGAAGATTTCTCAGAAGAAATACATTTAAAAGCAAAACCGAAAGGATGAGGTAAGTGAAAGAGGACTGCACTGAGGTAAAGGAAGCTATTTAGGGGAATTTTTTTTACCTTTACAACCCCTTTAAGCTAAAAAAAAAAAAAGCTTCTGTGTGCAGCTCCCCCCTCCAGCCCTCCTATGGTTACCTGAGCGCGATCTCAATCCAGCGCTGTGCCCTAGAGCAGCAGCTCTCTCAGCTCTCTCTCTCCTCACTGGACATGGAGGCAGCAGCAGAAGCCATTGGCTCCTGATTCTGCCAAGCACAGCCAGTGAGCAGAGTACATACACAACCAGCTTGCGAGCGAGCCCGCTTGCTATGGAGGAACACTTGGCAGAGGGGAGGAGCCAAAAGCACCAGTGGGGGATCCCAGAAAAGGAGAATTGGGGCTGCTCTGTGCAAAATCATTGCACAGAGCAGGTGAGTATGACGTTTGTTATTTATTTTATTTTTTTAAATACATTTAAAATCACTTTAACTCAAAAACGTACAGTCTATTGCTCTCAGCCTCTATCAAATTTCCAAATTCCTGTTAGAGGGTTTCTACATTCATTCCCCAAGGCCCCTATGCATGTAGGGGTGTATCTACGTTCGCTTGCTAACTGCTCAAATGGAATTAGGCACTGTGGGCTATGCCATGTGTTGTCTGCATAGCCCACAGTGTACATGGCTGCAACTAAAGTGCAGTTTGTTACAAACCAATGGAAGTGATTGGGATAAGTAGCGCTTTGTGAGTTCACAGAGGACATTACAGGTGGAGGTGTATGAATATTTTTTGAAATTAGAGATGTAATTTTGTGTTTTTTTAATGTTTGGTTTTAGGCTAGGCTCGGTTCTCACTATTGCAGGTCTAGTGTGCCTTGTTTGCTCGGACACAGCAGTCCATTCATTTGAATGAGCTGCTGTGCCTGCAGGAAATGCAGGTAAAAGGTCCCTGACCCTTTTTTGAAAAGTCACCCACAGGGCAGCCAAATGGAACTGCAGCATGTTTTGGCTCCGGGTGCAGGGAAGTGTGCAATTGACATACATTACCACACCATACCTCCCAAATTTTTGAGATGGGAACAAGGGACACCTAGTAGCAAAAATATGTAGGTATAGGACACAGTCCCTGCTACACCCCCTTAAAGTTAAACCCACAATTGCTTTTTTTACCCCTACTGATCCTTTATACTGGCTTTTGAAATGTACAAATGGTTTAGGTAAGGTTTAGCGCTGGGAAACTTTCCGAAAGATAAAAAGTGCATTTCATATACAACTATATAGATCAGACCAAAATTAGGGACAAATGAGGAGGAAAGAGGGACAGAGGGACTTTGTTCCCAATCAGGGACAGTCCCTCGAAATCAGGGACAGTTGGGAGCTATGCCACACCCACAATAGTGTGAACAAAGATTTTAACGGGACATGCATTGTAAATAGCAAACAGTTGTTGACTGCAATGTAAGAAAATACAACATTCTTTAGGTGTCTCTTTTGTCTAGTTTACTAGATTTATATGCTTCCCTTTGGTCTGTTAAATATACTATTGAAAGTGTTTTGTTATATCTGTTTGATAAGTTAACCACTTCAATACCACTGTACATTCACAGTATATTGGGCCTTGTATTGAAGTGGTTATACCAGGATCATGGTTGAGGCTACAATCAAGATCCCAGTACCATTTCTTAGAGCTGGCGATTCCCTACATAGTAAAAGTAATCCCGAGGGCTATAAAAACTGGTGATCCTGATAGAAATCAATTAGAGCTGATAATTTAACTAGCAAAAAGGGGAAAGATGCTCATGGGCAGAGCAATATTAAAAAAAATGTGGAAAAGTAAGGCCATGCTATGTGGAGAGAGTTGCCTAACCCCACTAAGCTTAGGCCACACTGGACAACTGCTATGCGAACTAGGACAGGGAGAAGCCTCAAACGATACCTTAAAGAGACATTGAAGCCTACTTTTTATTCTCCTCAACCCAGCCAATCACAGTGACCATCAAAAGGCAGACTGCATCTAGGCGGACATCAGTGTTGCCAACCTACCAGACTGAAATTTACAGACACGACACCCATATTTTACTGGCACAACCAAGTTTTTACTGCCAGTTACAAAAGTTACAAAATTACAAATTTTAAGTGCAAATTCCAGTATTTAGGCTACAAATAAGTACAATATGCAATTAGAAATGTGATTTAAAGCGGATGTGCGCTGAAAAAAAAATATTAAAAGCCAGCAGCTACAAATACTGCAGCTGCTGACTTTAAATATTAGGACACTTACCTGTCCTGGAGTCCAGCGCCATCTGCAGCAAAGGACGAGCGATCGCTCATCACTCTGCTGCTCCTCCAGCCATCCACGGTGAGGGAACCAGGAAGTGAAGCGCTCCGGCTTCACTGCCCGGTTCCCTACGGTGCATGCGCGAGTCACGCTGCGCCTGCCGATTGGCTCCCGCTGTGTACTGGGAGCCGAGTGTTCCTAGCACACAACGGGGGGGGGGGGGGCGGGAGGTGACATCATGCCCGCAGTCTGCCCGCAGTCTGCCGAGACTGTTGTGGCCGGAAGTGGGTGCAAATAGCAGCAGTGTGTAGCACAGATCACAGACACAATACGCCCCCTCCTGAGTCACAGTGACAGTCTCTCTCCATGCCAAGTGGTCCCTTCAGACCCCCCCAGTCCAAACAGCACTGTCAGTCCCGATCCCGGCTTGCCTTAATCCCATCCTGCAGACCCGCACACGAGGCTCCGGCCACTCCCTAGTATAATGACATCACACGACATGCTTAGACACCGCCTCCACCAAACCCGCCCGCCGACACTGCCCAAACACACAAGTCACAGCCATATTTTTTACTGGCAACCAGTAAAAATACTGACGGTTGGCAACACTGGTGGACATCATGTGTGTTGAAAAAGGGTGAATCCGCGCTTAGGATTTGTTTTTTTGCTGCTGCCTCCCTAAGTAATCTCAGTATGAGATTAATATTAAATTATGCCGATAATGGGATAGTGGCGCTGCAATTGGAATTCCACTAAATTGTTTCCAGATACTGTGGGAAAGCAAATGTTGGGTAATCCGATTGGGGGATAGATCCAATGCAGTGAACCTCCCCTATTAAAGAACGCAAGTTCTTTAAATTACCCTGTTTGCTGGTGCCAGAAGTGTATGGCTACCACATAGGTGGCAGGTGGAACAGAGAAGACCCTGAACAAGTCCTTAAATTAGTCTGGTACCCCAATATGTGGACATTCGATGTAAATGTTGTTGCAAATGTATAGCTTGTGCCAAAATTGTGTAATCAAAAACAGAAAAAAAGAGAAAAAAAAACACAAAGCAAAATTGAGTGTCTAATTATAGACAGGACCCTGTGCAGGTGTCCTAGAGATCACTTTAGTGTGGGTTACACCGTGTTAGTACGTTTAATATAAAAGTGCCTTAAACATAGTGCATGTGCATGCACTGCATAATGAATAATTGAATCATGTGCATTAGGTGGCCCCTAAGTGGTTACGGGGTGTCCAAGGGGTACGGCACACCCTGATGTGGATCCCTATTGTCCTAATAGGGTAAATGGTATCCTAATCAGTACTTCTTGTATCGGTGAAGCTATAACATATAATATATATTAGTGAATATAAAAATACATATAAGAAAAAATATATATATAAAAATGAAAGTGTAAATCCTGCTGTCCCACCGGGGACTAGGGGATTATGCAAAAAATGTGTCAAAAGTCAAAAAAAAAAAAAAAAAAAAAAACTTTGACTTTTGACACATTTTTTGCATAATCCCCTATCCCCTATTTTTTGAGCTACAGAGTAGCTCTAGGGCTATAATTATTGCTCTCGCTCTAACAATCACGGCGATACCTCACTTGTGTGATTTGAACACCGTTTTCATTTGCGAGCTTGTCGGGACGGGGCGCTTTAAAAAAAATTTTTTTTGTTTTCTTATTTATTTTTATTTATTTTATTACTTTTTACACTGAAAAAAAATAAATAATAATTTGATCACTTTTATTCCTATTACAAGGAATGTAAACATCCCTTGTAATAGAAAAAAGCATGACAGGTCCTCTTAAATATGAGATCTGGGGTCAAAAAGACCTCAGATCTCATATTTGGGCTTAAATGCAAAAAAAAAAAAAAATGTCATTTTTTCAAATGACCAAAAAATTTGTCTCTTTAAGAGGCTGGGCGGGACTGACGTTTTGACGTCACTTCCGCCCAGCCGAGCTATGGGAACGGGCGAAGGAGATTTTTCCTTCAGTCTCGTCCCCGCTCACCAGCCGACAGCACCCGATCGCCTCCGCCGCTACCGACGGCTACGGTAAGCGGCGGAGGGCGCGGGAGAGCGGCGGGAGGGGGGCCCCTCTCCCGCCACCGTTAACGGCGATCTCGCGGCGAATCCGCCGCGGAGACTGCCATTATCGGATTCCAGACCGCGCACCCTAAAGATCGATACCTCGGTTGTGGCAGCAGCTGCTGCCGTTACCGAGATATCAATCTTTAAAAACAGGACGTACATCGTCGTGCGCAGGTCTGGAAGTGGTTAATGCGCCGAGGTACGTGGATCTACCCCTATAACTGCAACCTTCCGCTCTGGGAAGCACAGTGCCACCAAAAGGTGAACCAGGTCTTGTTACGTCTCCTTTTAGTCAACAAGTTTCTGAAAATGAACCACAATTCCTTTAATCTGAGTTTGAATTCCTTCTGAGAGAGAGAAATAAAGTTCATACATGTCTACCGAGTAAATAGACATGCAACTACACAAGTTACACAAGCTGTATTATTTGTTGCAGACAAATATGCACTGAACAACATTTTGCACAAATACAATTCCCACAAAGTCCAGTGCTCTTGAAATCAGTTGCCCAAGACTGTTAAAAACAACAAAATGAAATGCATACTGTATACTGAGAGGAATCGTGGTGCCAGAGACAAGCACTTTTAGGTTTGGATCTTTACTTTGAAATAAGAAACCTGGCTTATTGAAACAGGGACAATCCAAATTTGTCAACCTCCTCAAAGTGCCAAGCAAAGGAGGACCTTACAGGCTTACACCTATGACCTGTCTGATGGACACATATAGAATTATAGTCGCCTTGTGTTAAGCAATACTCTTCAGAAGTTTTAGGTGGCAAAGAACATTTTCCTATTCCTACTGATAACAATCAAGGTCCTCCTGTGTGAGCGAAAGGATTATGTGATATAATTTTAATGCATAGTACCGTTTTGTGATATTATTCTTGTTTTTGTCTGTGTTTTTGTTTTTTCAATATTCAAGAAAGAGACTCTCATGTACTGCAAGGGGAATATGTGTTTTTCATACCTCAGGTCTGTAGATGTCACTGTTTTTAGTTGTTACATATAATAATAATACTTTCTATACTCTGTACAAGTTAGTTCCAGTTTCTGTTTCGTTCATGATATACAGAAATCAGAAGAAAGCTCACATGTTTTATAGAAACCTGAACCTGTTAATAAAGCACTTTTCATACCTCTCAGTATGAGGGTCAGCACAACAGCCTTGTAATTTCAGAAGAAAAGGTCAGCAATAGGCAGCTTCTATGCTTTTCTCATGACAACAAGCTACCTTTAGAGTTTGCTTCCTAAGAGGTAACAGAAATCAACTTTAAAATGATAGAGAATATCTATCTATCTATGTATATATATATATATATATATATATATATATATATATATATATATATATATATATATATATATATATATATGATAAAATGTATTGAACATAGTGCAAAATATAAACCTACTTCCTGAAATTACATTTTATTTAAAGCACTTTAACCTACTTTTTAAGTAGTAAAGAACACAAACAGTATGAGTGCATGGTTAGTAAATTAGGACAAATGCAGTCACAATGCCTAGGGCAATGGCATCTCTAAATATGCACATAACAATCAGACTGTTGTACCAAATGTATAGTATCTCCACAAATTAACCTTTGCTTACTCTGGAATAAGTTAAGATACAAATTTGATTGCTGGGGGTACATTGCATTTGCACCATTCTTTACTACTGTATGCTTTTGACTTGCATATTTCATAAGAAATCCAAGATATGATTGGCAAAAAACTACAGCAAAGTGGTCCTACAAAGGAAAATTTTGTTTTAAAGAAGTCCAAAATTCCATACTATATGGTGAATAAAAATCCTAATAAATATAATGAAACAATATTTGTAATTTTTCTTTAGCTGAAAGTGTAAAAAAAATAACTTGTGATATATACTGTATGCAATTTTATGATAAATGTTTCTATAAAATGTTTCACTGTACATTTTCCTTTGAATGTTATTTTAAAATATTTAATATTAAGGTCTTCACAATTTATCACTAAAATAAATATTTTGCACAAGCAGTCCATTTTTTGACTGATCACTGTTTGTGTTTGTAGCCTCCAATAACAAGCCGCCAGCTTGTACAGATCCCTACATCAGTGTTTCTCAACTCCAGTCCTTAAGGTGCCTCAACAGGTCATGTTTTAAGGCTTTCCATTATTTTGCAGAGGTAATTTGATCAGTTTCACTGCCTTAGTATTTGCACTGCTGTTTCATCTAAAGGGAAATCCTGAAAACATGACCTGTTGGGGAGTTTTGAGTACTGGAGTTGAGAAACACTGCCCTACACAATGACCACCTTAGACAATCTGATCAGATCCAGTTCTAGGGTAATAGACAATATGGGATATTACTAAAACTGATGCACACAGTAGCTGACGAAAATGTTCATGGTAATTAACAGCATATAGGTTTTATTGTCAAAGCGTAATTGAACACGTTGAAGTTAGAAGCTTATTGGTTACTATGCACTAGGTTCCACCCCTACCCACCTTTCAGTACCTTCTCTAGGTTCCACCCCCTACCCACCTCTCAGTACCTTCCCTAGGTTTCACCCCCTACCCACCTCCCAGTACCTTCCTTAAGTTCCACTCCCTACACACCTCCCAGTATCTTCCCAAGGTTCCACCCCCTACCCACCTCCCAGTACCTTCCCTAGGTTCCACCCCATACCTACCTCCCAGTACCTTCCCTAAGTTCCACCCCCTACCCACCTCTTAGTACCTTCCCTAGGTTCTACCTCCATCAATGTGTGCCTTCATGCTTGTGGTGGTGTTAGCTTCCTAGCTCCCTATTGCCTCCCTGCCTGACCATTCTTGAGGCTACAGGTCCTCTTCTTTGTCTCAGTCTCTCTGTCCCAATGCCATCATTGCAATTGCAATGCATTACATCATTGTCTCTGATATAAGTAACAGATGACAGCAATGATGTTTTTAGGTGGGTTTGTAAGGGGGCCCTTCTCCAACAAACTAACAATCTACTGCTACTGACCACTAAAATAAGTAGACCCTACACGCTGACCACAAATTTAAGGGGTCATTTCTTCATGGAACATCAATGTAAGGAGTGCACTACAATTTTTACAAAAAAATGTAAAAAACTGATCTAGAGAATATTTCAGAGCACTGATTTTGGAGGCTAATAGGGATTGCTTTTTCCTTATAAAAGCTGAAGTTACATTTTTATCCTTCAATGTATTCAATCGCCCTGTTTCAGAAAGATCAGAACCTCTAAGCATTCAGCCGCTACAGATGTGTTTGCAAGATCTGTAAATGAATGATAGGAATGTTGATTGGTTGTCACAGCAACAAGTGTAATCCCAGTCACTATTTTTCATTTTAGAAAAATAAAGAAAAAAATTGTAAAAATATAATAAATATATGCAACACAGCAGTTTTACAGTCCTTATGTTTTTATGCAACTAGAACGTTTAGTTTATTTTGCCAACTTGTGTATTGCACAAACTGGGTTAGCTAAAAAGAGGATAGAGACAGAGGAACGTATCTTTGCCTTAGTATGTAGGTCATTTAGTAAACTGCTGAAGAAAAGTTTCCACAGTGAGGTGATTTTTAACTACTAATGCATGCATATTTGTATTACTTGTTCAGTGGAAAAAGGGGTCTTTCGATGAGTTCTGTTTCCTTCTGATGCTTACTAAGATTTACTACATCTACAAAAGCAGGGAGTGAAAAGCAATTGTATTCTCTATTCATATAAACTTTATATAAACTATAAAATACCTCATCAAAGAAACTCTGTGGATATTAAAACTGGTGAAATTCCAATGACCATCTTTCTAGCACATAGAATGGAAAAAAATACAATTCTGCTATATACAGTATGGACCACATATAATACATATCCAACAGTTCATATACCTAATATCCTAATGGCTTTCCTATTGTAATATTATAATTATAAGTCAAGCCTGGTGGGCTCAATCTTGCCTTGGATATTCTTACAATGAGATGTTCCTGGCATAATTCTGTTACTAACTGACTGGCAGTTTTGGAGTCCCAAGTCCTTGTGCAATACTCCAGCCCCTCATGTTACATTTTTACCTAAAGCAAATATATAATTTCCTGGGTTAAAGAGGAACCCCCTAAGGCCTCATACGCACGATAGGTTAACCAGAGGACAACGGTCTGAAGGACCGTTTTCATCGGTCCAAACCGATCGTGTGTAGGCCCCATAGGTTATTTTACCTTAGGTTAAAAAAATGGCAACTTGCTTTAAAATGTAACCGATGGATTGCTAACCGATAGGTCAAAACCAATCGTTAGTATGCAAAACCATCGGTTAAAAACCTGCGCATGCTCAGAATCAAGTCGACGCATGCTTGGAAGCATTGAACTTTGTTTTTTTCAGCACGTCGTTGTGTTTTACGTCACCGCGTTCTGACACGATCGGTTATTTAACCTATGGTGTGTAGGCGTGACGGACCATCAGTCAGCTTAATCGGTTAACCTAAGACAACGGTCCTTCAGACCGTTGTCCTCTGGTTAACCTATTGTGTGTACAAGGCCTAACAGTCACAGCAGGAATACAAGTGCAAATATCCCCTGAATAGGGTTCCCAAGAGAGTATAAAAAACAGTTGTTTATTTATCCAAAATCTTAAAGCTGAGCTCCAGACAAACATAAAAGACACACATGGGTATTCTTAAATGCGTAATTGGATGTAAGTACCTGAATTTGACTTGGTACCAGCCTCTTGCAATCCCTATACAACCATTCCCAGACTGGGAGTGGGAGAAGCAACACAAGAAGCCAAACAGTTGTGTAGGAGTGCACATGGGCTAACAAAGGACATGCTGATAGGAGAAGTAAGTAAGGTGACAGAAATATAATATCACCAGTCTGCTGCTTCTCTTTATACTGTCAATTCACAGGTTGGGAGAAAGGACAAGACCTATAAATGTTACTTTTAGAAACGCCACCAAATCCTGCCCCCCATGTAAAAAAGTATGGCCTACGCATTCACCAAAAAGTGTAAAAATTAATAAAGCCAGTACAAGAGTTTTTGACAATTCCCTTCTTTAAAATAAAAATAAAAATTCCCCCCTGATGTAGTTCTATTGTCAATCACAGCACCGCCGCCCCAACCCGACCCGCAAAAAAACTCTGCTCGCCACAAATGCTCTACATCGGGGGGGACATTGTTTTTATTTTTTAAGAAAAGGAATTGTCAAAAACTCTTTTACTCTCTTTATAGAAAAGAATGTGCAGCTTGGGATTGCCCCATAGTACTTTTTAGGCAGAAAAAATATTCAAAAAAGTAAATTTTTGTAAAAAAAACGCACATAAAGTGTGACAAGAAAAAAAGAAAGAATAGTATATATATAATAATGAACATGAATAAGTACAACACTCATTTAAAATGGAATAAATGAATCGCTCATACTGAAGTACAGGTATCAACTCAGAAGCTTACAATTCGCTACCCATATGCGATTCAGGCTCAAGCGAACAGCATTGAAGCATAATATCCCAACATGTTTCAGAGTTTCACAATACAATGCGATGTTCCTTCTTCAGGGGAGACTTATACACTGGTTAATTTACTTCTTAGTCTGCAATATAGATACAGTAGCATAGGAGTATTTGTGTAATAACATTGCGACATCATGCTTGTTTACTTTACATAATAATTACTACTTAGGATTTAGACATACTTACATAGATAACATACAGCATAAACAGTACAGACTGGCTGGGGAGTCCACAGTGATGGAGATGCAGAGACTCTGAGACACTATTCACACCTGAGCGACAGCCGCGTTCGGCGGTAGCGGCGTATTTTGCCGCGGGTGTGAAACTTTCAATTTTTTTTTTTTCAAAAGTCTTCCCATTGCTGTCAATGGGAAAACGCCACTGTCGCCTGAAAAAAAGGGTCCGGGACTTTTTTTCAGGCGACAGGCGTTCGGCGTCTATGAGATGTGAACCATCTCCATAGACAGCAATGGGAATTCTCCCCTCTAGCGGCAGAAGCGTCCGGCGTCGGGCGTTTTGTCGCTCAGGTGTGAATGCAGCCTGAGACATACACTACAATGCTTTCACAAGGGACGCCTGTTTATATGATCAATAGATGATCAAAGGGGAACCCTGCTGACAGATGATGACTCATTGGTTGTTAAGGATGCGGCGGCTGGCTTCCCGGTCCACTCCTTAGCAGCCAGCTATATACAGTGGCCCGGATTCACATACATTGTCGCATATTTATGCCGGCGTAGGATATCTAATATACGCTACGCCGACGTAGCGCAGAGAGGCAAGCACCGAATTCACAAAGCACTTGCCTCCCAAACTGCGCTGGGTTCCCTCGGCGTAAGCCGTCGTAGGTGGAAGTGGGCGTGAGCCATGCTAATGAGGTGTGACCCCATGCAAATGATGGGCCGAGTGCCATACAAGTACTTAAAACGAATGGCGCATGCGCCGTCCCGTGGACGTATCCCAGTGCGCATGCTCAGAATCATGCCGGAACTACTCCCTAAGATACGACGGATCACTGCCAACGACGTGAACGTAACCTACGCCCAGCCTTATTCATGTACTACGTAAACAACGTAAAATACGATGGCTGTGTTCCCTGGTCCATACCTTAGCATGAGTTGCGCCTCATATATGGGGAATAACTTTACGCCAGACGTACGACTTACGCAAACTGCGTATATTATGCGCCGGGCGCAAGTACGTTCGTGAATCGGCGTATCTCCCTCATTTGCATATGTGCATAGAAAATCAATGGGAGCAGCAAATGTGCCCAGCGTAAATATGCGCCCACGATACGACGGCGTAGGCAAGTTACGTCAGTCATAGGTAGCCTATTTTCAGGCGTATCTAGTTTTGTGGGCACGGCGCACAGATACGACGGTGCATAGTTAGACTTACGCGGCGTATCTCGAGATACGTTGGCGTAAGTGCTTTGTGAATCCGGGCCAGTGTTTTTAAAGGGACATAAAAAACACACACAAAATGCATGCAAAAATTCATAAAATGTGCAGGTTTAAAAACGGAGCGGGAAAACGTTATTAAAAGCATCAAATGCAATTGCATTGATGTGAACCTAGACTAACCCATTTGTAACTGCACTCATCTCACATTATCATGTGTGTTTAAAAAAGAAATGTATGCAGCAATTAGGACCCTGGTGTGTTGTTGCACTTTAGAGAGAAAATGGAAGCAAGGGTCTTCTTTGAGTTACACAAGTTAAACCCTTTCGAGGCTTTCTCAACTATAATACATAAGAATTTGCTACATTGTAGATTGTACTTCTTTAGTTTGCATAGTTTTAATGAGTAGTACGTTTTACATGATAGGAAACAATGTTGATCTTATTACTAAGCACCTGTAACTCAGATAATATTAACCAAATTGGTACTGATGGAAAACTTGCTTTTATGCGCAGTGTTGTAGTAGCTGCCTCCTAACGAGAAATTGTGTATTCTTTTTGAGTAGAATAGTATTGATCATAAACACTTAGCCAAAGTATATTTTGAAGGTCTTTTAAAGAACTGGACTGGTTCTCAATGCTGTTTATTTTCTGTATTAGTCTGATTTAGTGGCATAACAAAAACCATAGCAGTCCATGTGGCTGCTTTGGGGCCTGGGGACAGGAGGTCCTCATTATTGAGACTGTTGAGACAAATTAAACACAGAAAATCTGTGTGAATGTAAAGATAACACATATTCAGTCATTTTTTTCAGACTGCAAAAAAAAAAAAAAAACTGTGTCTCCTTAGCGAAAAACAAATAATGTTGCTGCTACAACTTTTTTTTTTTTCTTAAAGCGGTGGTTCACCCTAAAAAACAAGTTTCTACCATGAAATCCAGCATACTAGCGTGAGCTACAGTATGCCTTTATTTATTTATTTTGCGCCGTACTCACAGTTTAATCCCGTAGTTACGTTTCAGACTCCCCGCGGGGAATGGGTGTTCCTATGCAGAGGGAACATGATTGACGGCCGGCTATGGCGCGTCACGCTTCCCGAAAATAGCCGGAGTAGGACTTGGCTCTTCACGGCGCTATTCGGCGCCTGCGCACAGACTAGGAGCTGACTGCGCAGGCGCCGTGAAGAGCCAAGTCCTATTTCGGCTATTTTCGGGAAGCGTGACGCGCCATAGCCAGCTGTCAATCATGTTCCCTCTGCATAGGAACGCCCATTCCCTGCGGGGAGTCTGAAACTTAACTACGGGATTAAACTGTGAGTACGGCGCCAAAAAATGAAATAAAGGCATACTGTAGCTCGCGCTAGTATGCTGGATGGCATGGTAGAAAGGGTGAACCCCCGCTTTAACTTACTAGTATACCTCCTCTTTCAGAATGTGTTAGCTTAAAAAATCTAGGAAGCTACTGATTTTAACAGTTATTTTCCTCCTTTAGTGACCCTCTTCCCTCATCAATCATATCTTTAGCACTTGTCCCTAGTAGTGTACTGTCTATGCTGACAGCTCTTTGGCTACATGTCCTCATTTGGATATACTTTATAGTACGATTATCATATATGAAACTGGCCACATGTTGATATACATCAACATGTGGACCCAAAACATTGGTTACATTTATAATAATTACATGTTACTACAATGTGACTGCCCTAATTCTAATTAAAAAAAATAATATGAATATTGTGTTAATAACGGATGAGGAATTGGAATGTAGACTAGCTCCAACAGTTGAGCAGGTAGTGTTTCAGTCATGAAATTATACATTCATAGTGGCATCCTTTTCCTACGCTAGGCTGAACTGTAAATACCACCCAGTCTGAATCCATTTCATGTGCCTAAAGAATTACTATATTTCCCACTGAAAGCTCCTATAAAAATAGAACGGCACAGGCTTACCAGTGTATACTTTATCTTGCTGCGTATTCTTATAAACTGAATTTAATCCTTCCTCTAATCCACACTAAGGCCAGTTGTTGATGGGCGGTGATTAACACTGAATCTCACACTGGGGACCTTTCATTATCCTTCATGACCCTAGGATTTCCTGCTTTTACAAAATTATATAAACCTTTGTATTATTAACTCACAGGCTTACAGTATTATCTGCCATAGCCCCTGGGATGTACAAACACCCACATATATGTTAAATTACAAATAAACATCAACAACATTAAATGGAAAATGTATGAGATAGATAGCTAGCTAGATAGATAGATACAGTAGATAGATAGATAGATACAGTAGATAGATAGATAGAGACAGACAGATATATTAATTAAATGTGTGTCTAATGCTATCAATAAGCATTAAGGCTGGGTTCACGCTATCTTTGCATGTGGCTCACAGCAGGGGTCCTGTGTGTCCCCGTTAACCGTTTTAGGTCCAATTTCACCCCCCAAAAAATTCTGAATTCGGACCTGAAACAGACCAAAAGACGCACAGGAGCCACAGCAAATTCGCACTGGAGCCACAGCAGAGATACGTGAACCAGCTCCATAGAGAGACGGTTATAATCTCCCGCTATTGCGAATTGGATGCAGTAAAACCGGATCCAATTCGCAATAGTGTGAACCCAGCCTTAAAAGGCATTTTCTTCTAGAGGAAGACATACAAGTTGATCAGTTAATGCTATGACTCTTTAACCACTTAAGACCCGGACCAAAATGCAGCTAAAGGACCTTGCCCCTTTTTGCGATTCGGCACTGCGTCGCTTTAACTGACAATTGCGCAGTCGTGCGACGTGGCTCCGAAACAAAATTGGCATCCTTTTTTTCCCACAAATAAAGCTTTATTTTGGTGGTATTTGATCACCTCTGCATTTATTTATTTTTTTATTTATTTTTTGAAAAAAAATGCAATATTTTTTACTTTTTGCTATAATAAGTATCCCCCAAAAATATTTTTTACTCAGTTTAGGCCGATATGTATTCTTCTACCTATTTTTGGTAAAAAAATCCCAATAAGCATTTATCGGTTGGTTTGCGCAAAATTTATAGCGTTTACAAAATAGGGGATAGTTTTATTGCATTTTTATAAAAAACATTTTTTTTACTACTAATGGCGGCGATCAGCGATTTTTTTTTGTGACTGCGACATTATGGCGGACACTTCGGACAATTTTGACACATTTTTGGGACCATTGTCCATTGGTAGAGAAGTGGTTAAAGCGTAGTTCCACCCTAAAAAAAAAATTCCACCAAAAATCTAAAAAAAAAATGAAAAAAAATATATTGTACTTACCCTAAATAGCTGTTGCTATGCGGAAGTGCTGAATCTGCCTCTTAATCTTCCGCGGTAGATTCTCTTCCTCAGTTTCTTCTTGTGAATGAGGCGTGCTGCATTCTGGGAACTGTGTGTATCCCAGAAAGCAGCCGGCCCATTCACAAAGCGCCGCTCTGCTCGCGCATGCACAGTAGGAAACGGGCAGTGAAGCCGCGCGGCTTCACTGTCTGTTTCCCTTACTGAGGATGGCGGTGCTTGGAGCTGCCAGGATCGAGGATTGGCCTCGGCGGGGGCCGACATCACTGGCGATTAGGACGGGTAAGTGTCCTTATTAAAAGTCAGCAGCTGCTGACTTTTAATTATTTTTTTTTTGAACGGACCTCCGCTTTATATATTGTTTTAATGAATGAAAACAAAAATGGTGCAAAATATTTATACTGAAGATATTGCAAAAGAGACAATCGGCAACAGAATATTAAACAGGATTTAAAACTGAAAAAAAATACTTAGCCTGGTCCATGAAGGCTGTAAATATGAAAACATGTTACTTGTTGGTGGCTCATAATGTCAGTGCCTTTTGGTTGTCTCCTACAACATGCTGGTGGCCTTTAGTTGTATCTTGTAAGAGACAGGTGGCCTCAAGTTGTATCTTGTAGCACGTGGTAAGCTCTTTTTATAATATGTTATATGATGGTGGCCTCTAGTTGTATGTTGTTGTTTTTTTTCACAATAAGATGGTGGTCTTTAGTTGTATTTTGTAACATGCTGGTAACCGCTAATTATATCACATTTCATTCTGGTGGCCTTTAGTTGTATTTGTTAACATGCATTCTATTTGCCTCTAATAACATGCTGTATCCTGTAACATGCTGGTACAAGAATAAGGCCCCATACACACGATAGAATTTATCCGCGAATACGGTCCAGCGGACCGTTTCCACGGATAAATCCTCTCGTGGATTTCGGCGGATTTTCATGCGATGGTGTGTACACACCATCGCATTGAAATCCGCGCCGAAATCCTCTTGCGATGACGTGTCGCGCCGTCGCCGCGATTATGACGCGGCGACGTGCGCGACGCTGTCATATAAGGAATTCCACGCATGCGTCAAATCATTACGACGCATGCGGGGGATCCCTTCGGACGGATGGATTCGGTGAGTCTGTACAGACCAGCGGATCCATCCGTTGGGATGGACTCCAGCAGATGGATATGTTCTGCATGTCAGCAAATATCCGATCTGCTGGAATCCATCCCAGGGGAGATATATCCGCGGAAAAAGATCCGCTGGCGTGTACACACCATAGGATCTATCCGCTGAAACCCATTTGCTGGGATTTATCTGCGGATGGATTCTATGGTGTGTACGGGGCCTAAGTGGTTATCACTTCTGCCTTGCAGTGGTTTGAATTCTAGTCAAGACATATTTCCGCATGGATTTTGGATGTTCTCCCTGTACTTACATGGGTTTCTTCCCACACTGCAAAAATGTGGGAGTAGGTTAATTGGCTCCTGTCTAAATTAGATTTAGTATTTGTGTGTATGTATTTAGCGTTGTGAGATATGGACCTTAGATTGTAGGCTCCTTGAAGAGTTACTAATGGGAATGTACAGTTGTAAAGTGCTGTGCAACTTTTTGATAATAATGCTGGTAGATGCAGCCCGTCCATTGTGGGCGCTCGGGCACCAGCACCCCTATCCATGCACCACCCCTATCCATGCCAGAGGCTCTACTAGGCTTCAAAATAGGGTGGGCTTGGGATGCAGAGCAATGTGTCTGGAGCCCACCCAGTTGTGTTGCAAAAGCCAATGAACATTTGATGTTGCAACACTAATCCTCCTCCCGGACAAACGGGAAGCGGGTCTGATACCTGTCACCTGTATGGCTGAAAGTACAGGCGATCCTATAGGACGCCTAGGAGGAAGGGAGGAGATGCATGGCAGAAGCAAGGAGGAGAAGAGCCACTGGCCCATGCCTCGATGCCAAATCCCCGCCGCTGCTTGGTGTCCTGATTCCCGCCACTCCTTGGATGCCCGATCCCTGCCGCTCCTCAGATGCCAGATCCAAGCCGCTGCTCCTTGGATGCTCAATCCCCACCGATGCTTGCCATCTAGATGGGGTAAGTGCCGGTGGACCAACCGGCAGACAGCAGGGGAGATGGGGGGGTTTGAGTTGCCACAGGGGGTTGGTTGTCTGCCACCCGCCTGTGGACACAGACGCTACTGGCCCCCTCATAGTGGCATATGAACAGTTGGCCTTCCAGACTTGATTGGGGCGGGGCTTATTAGCAAAGTTTAATAGATGCTGGGAAATGTGGAATTAGATGCACTTTATTCATTAAAAAGTGGTGTTTGGTGCACTTTAAACTGAAAACACGACAACCCAAAAAAAAAAAAAAGGGGGGTATACATCACTGCATACAGCACTAAATGTTATGTAATGATGTGTTAAGCACTACACTAACACTACACTATACTACCACTATACTGACACACTATACTGACACCACGCTGACACACTACACTATACTCGCACTACACTATCACTGCACTGACACACTACACTGACAATACACATTATACTCAAACTACACTAACACTACACTAACACTCTACACTCAGAGTCACAATAACACACTAACTCACTATCTATCTCCGCTTTAACAACACACTGCAAAAGGTTCCTGTGTGAAGGAACCCTTTACAGTGTGGGGTGGGACTATGAACACTGAGCCATGATTGGACAAAGTCATCATGACTTTGTCCAATCATGTCACTGATTGTGTTCTGTGTCCTGATTGGGCAAAGACTTGCTTCATCCAATTAGGGCCCTAGAATGCACTGTGCAGCGTGCAGTGCATTGTGGGGCATTTGGTGGGCAAACATCCCACTGAGAGCCCAACTCTGCTCAGCACTGCTATGCATAAAAAATATAATGTAATGTTTGTTGTTGGGGTATATTTTCGTTACTCTAATCACAATCACTTATTATCTGGAAAAAAAAAAATTACGATGCTGTAGATTCCTTTTAACAATGCATGTAATATATTGTATTACATTTCCCCTTAACAAAGATATTAAGGTCTGGAGTAACATATGTACAAGATTATCTTCCTTAGCCCATTAGTTGCAACCAAGCTGTTAACAGGAACGACACTGAACATTTTTTTTCAGTGTAACACAAACCAACACCTTTATCACAAGTGAGATAGCAAGTGACAATCAGATTTATTTAACAGTACTGCATTGCTGCTATTGAGTGGTTAAGGGTCCCCCCTAGTGGATATATATAGATATGGATATATATAGCTATAGCTATATATATATCGATATATATCTATATACAGTATATCTATCTATCTATCTATCTATCTATCTATCTATCTATCTATCTATCTATCTATCTATCTATCTATCTATCTATCTATATATATAGCTATATATAAATAGATATATATGCACACTGTATAATCATACATAAAATAATTTGTGTTAAAACATTCCTTATGTTAGTAATCATTTCAGATCGCATGATTGAATATACAACTTGCCAATTTCCACACTAATTGTCACTAGGTTTTAAGTTGGAAATGTCCAGCAAGGTTGATAATTTAATTGTAGATTGTCTTACTAGTCTTAAGAATTGAGACTTTAATTTCTTCTGAGATCGTATGTGATAATCCAATACAAAGTAGCACATAATTGTGAAGTGGAAGGAAACTATAAAATGTTTTTCCAAATTTTTTACAAATACATATGTGAAAATTGTGGAGTGCATTTGTATTCAGCCCCCCTGAGTCAATACTTGGTAGAACCACCTTTCACTGCAATTACAGCTGCAAGTATTTTTGGGGATGTCTCTACCAGATTTGAACATCTAGACTAGAGAGTGACATTTTTCCTCATTCTTCTTTTCAAAATAGCTCAAGCTCTGTCAGTTTGGATGGAGAGCTTCTGTGAACAGCAATTTTCAAGTCTTGCCACAGATTCTCAATTGGATTGAGGTCTGGAATTTGACTGGGCCATTCTAACACATGAATATGCTTTGATCTAAACCATTCCTTTGTAGCTCTGGCTGTATGTTTAGGGTCATTGTCCTGCTGGAAGGTGAACCTCCGCCCCAGTCTCAAGTCTTTTGCAGACTCTAATGCCACGTACACGCGATCGGAAATTCCGACAAGAAAACCATGGATTTTTTTCTGACGGAATTGTGGCTCAAACTTGTGTTGCATACACACGGTCACATAAAATTACGACCGTCAAGAACGCGGTGATGTACAACACTACAACGAGCCGAGAAAAATGAAGTTCAATGATTCCACGCATTCGTCTAATTGATTCCGAGCATTGGTGGGTTTTTTTGCGTGTCGGAATTGCATACAGACGATCGGAACTTTTCCCATTGGAAAATTTGAGAACCAGCTCTCAAATTTTTCCGACACGAAAATTTCGACCATGTGTACGCGGCATTACAGGTTTTCTTCTAAGACTGCCCTATATTTGGCTCCATCCATCTTCCCATCAACTCTGACCAGCTTCACTGTCCCTGCTAAAAAAAACAACCCCACAACATGATACTGCCACCACCAGTAGGGATGGTGTGTTTAGGGTGATGTGCAGTGTTAGTTTTTTGCCACACATAGCGTTTTGCTTTTAGGCTAAAATGTTCTGAAGCAATAAAACCTTCAGGAGCTGAAGTGTTCAAAAAAAATAAAAAAATAAAGAGACAGTGTAAACAAAAGTAAATAAAATAAATAATAAAAAAATAAAAAAAGTATTATCTCCCCCATGCTCATGCACAAATGTGAATACATACATTATGTAGTTACCAAGAGTGTATGTAAAAGGCGATCGCACCACACATGTGAGGTATCGTTGCAAAGGTCAGAGTAAGAGCAATAATTATAGTGCCAGAACTCCTGTTTAACTATAAACTGGTAAACTTTAAAGGCTTATAAATATTGCCTATGGATAATTGAATGCACCATAAAGCATTTTTAAAGCATGACATGTTAGGTATATATTTACTCAGCGTAACATCATCTTTTATATATTGAGATATTATATTGTGTTTGTGTGCACTAAAATTCATAAAAGTGTATTTGTTTCTGAAAATTTGCATTTTATAAATGACTTTGCAACAAAAAAGGCTTTGCAACAAAAAAAAATAGCTTTGCAACAAAAAAATGCAACCACCATTTTATTCTCCAGGGCCTTCGCTTTTAAAAAATATACAATGTTTACGGGTTCTAAGTAATTTTCTGTAGATGTTAACATGTACAGTATATGAGAAATGTGAGGATTGATCCAGGTAGCAAGTTGTTAATAGGTAAACTGTGTTAATAGGTTCCTGTGCCTTTTTGTAACCCGACTAGCTATGTAACTCTAGCTATGTAACTATGTAGCTGCCCAAGTTGGACCTGGGCTTTGAAGTATACTTCGCAAGATAGAAAAATGTGGGCTTACATTGCTAACTTCTACTAAAAATGCTAGCTGCCTGGTTGACATGCTGATCCAATAGCTTCAAAACTTTTTGAATCATGAATCAAAAGTCTAATCTGCAGTCTTATTTTCTGGGTCAATGATTCAATATTTCTCTCATGGCTAGTTTAGCCTGTCAACAAACTTCAGTACATGAAAAAAACATTCACAAATGTTGGCAATGTAACACACCACAAGTCATTATTAACATCTATCCATTGTTGTAAGGTGCCCCCAAAATCCATACCAGTCCTTTATCCAAGTATTCAGCCTTGCAGGCCAGGAAAAGAAAGGGACAAGCGTGTATTCTACCCCATCTGTACCATACCAGGGCACATGCCCCCAACATAGGGGGGTATCTTTTCAGTGGGGACCCAATGGCAAACCACTTTGTCCCCAAGTTGATGAGTGCAAGAGTCTCTTCCCAACAACCCGGCCTAGTGGTTGTAGGGGTCTGTGAGTGCAGGGGGAGGGGATTATCAGAATTTTGACCTTCCCCTTAGCAATAAGGGGGAACTCAGATCCATTTGGCTAAGGAAAGCAACTGGATCAGCCATGTGTGGTAAACTTTTTTTTTCTTTCAGTGGGTTGGTGGGCATTTGGTATCATGACTACCATGGATCTACATCATTGGACAATGTGGTTGATGATGAATGTAGATTATGGGGCTTTTTTTGTTTTTTATTAAAGGACTTGTCAAAAACTGTGAATGCGTTTTTTTTACAATATACATTTTTTTAGGTGAGTAAGTAGGTGTACTATGTACCCATTGATCACTCACATGGAGAGGGGAAGTATCTGCTTACCGCCTTTCAGATTCTGATGAGCCTTCCACCCACAGACCCCATCACTAGGTGAGGTTTGTAGGGGAAAGGCCCTTGTCCTCATCAACCAGTTTCACTGAGATAATCTTTTTAATGTTTAATTATGATTTTAATAATAACTTGTTTCATGATTGGTTTCTTCAGTGGTGGCTGTTGCTCCATTGATAAGGGGGGTGGTAGATGGACCTGACCCCCCTGTCGCTACACCCCTTTAGCCCGCACAGTGCACCATACCCCCACACGGTCGCCGGCTCCCATACCATGTGCTGCCCCCTGACTGACATGTTGGTGCGTGCCTGCTTCTGGCGGTTTACCCCCTCCATCTCCTCTGTGTCCCGAACTCCATGTTCCCCTTCCTTTTTCCAGTGGCTGCTGGTGGGTCAGTCAGTCGACCTTCCACTGCATCTCCTCGGCCTCATGGCAGTCGTGCCTTTCCTCCCTCCTCCTCCCACCTAGGCCAATAGGACCAAGACCTGATTGGCCGGGAGGAGAATCAGTGTGACAATAGTGAATATTCATTCGCTATTGTCACGCAACTGGGTGGGCTTGGGGCACAACCCACACTTTTTTGAAGCCTATTAGAGCCTATTAGAGCCTCTGGCTCTAATCACTGCTTTAAAAGAAACAAGGACATTGGATTCCATGCTCCTGGCATGTAGATTAGGGGGCAACAATTTAAAACCCAGTGGTGATTAAACACCACCAAAAGTAAGCTCTGTTTGTCTCAAAAAATTCTAACAATTTTGTTTGGGTCCGGTGATGCATGATCGTGCAATTGTCATTCAAAATGCGACAGCACTGAAAGCTGAAAATCGACCTGGACAGGAAGCGGGTGAAATTGCCCAGTATGTAAGTGGTTAAAGATAAAATTACAATAATAATGTAAAACATTTGCTTACAAGATTGAAGATGTTAAACCTATATTGCAATTGGAAATTGCTCAAAAACAAAATAAAAGTGCTACTTTTTTTGCTACAAAGTTTGATGCAATATTTCATGGCTTTGCATTTGAGCCATACTATTGTTATTCTAGCAAGAATAAAATCGTATCTCAAAATGACAAAGCCACCTTAAAGTAAAGACTGTGCTTTTTAACCTAGACACAGGCTTTTTAAATCAAAACTAAATTTAGCCATGTCCGGAAAAAATGAAGCATTTCATGACTAGCTTTGTAAACTCCTAAATATTGCTAGTGATTGAGTAAAGTACATCCCCTACCTCCAACCAGTTTGATAAAATCACAGAAAAGATTACAGGAAATGTCATCTTTGATGCGATACAATGAAAAGGGTTAAGCCTGAATAAGCTGAATGTGCCTCCATTCATAATTCAGGCCTGCATAAGCATGTACAAATGTCAGCAAACTGCAAATTAAAGCAGAATGAGTACATGCAAATGAGAGAAAAAAAAAAAAAGATTGCTTCTTTTAAGAACTCTTGTAGCATTTCCCTATTTGGCGTGCTATTATATATCAACATGGCAGAAGTTGCCATAATTGAGAGCATGGCAAACAGATGAAAAATTGTCCCTTTCGTAAAGGTGACAGAACATTTTTTCTGATTTCTTAATTTACTGGTTCCATAATAAAGAGTACCTCAACACAACAAGTAAAACTATTCAGCAAACTGCTACTTTTATCTAGGAAACATATATACCAAGGACAGAAACTTGTCTATTAAATTGATCTTAGTATAACGCTACCACTGGAGAAGTCACTGGATTGTTTGGGTCTTCCTGCCCATGCACCTGAACCCAGACCCAGACTCACCCTGACCACCAACACACCTGGAAACAGTTTAAATGAGCTTTATTAAAAGGAGTACAGCCCTATAAAGTCAAACAGTCAGTTTGTGTGACAGTAGAATCAGCAATAAACCATGCAGAAAGAGCAATGTGGAAAAACACAGTTTAAAAACAAGGCACAATAACAGCAACTGTAAGCCCTATCTATGAAAAATATTCCCTGTGTAAGCCACTGGCAAGTTGAATATTGATAACTTCTAAGAGTGCTAACTTCCTACTGGGAGTATTTGTATTTCAAGGTACATGAACCCTCTCAACAGAACTTTGTTGTAAACCACAACAATTACAAATAGACACCTACAAAGATGCTATCTTTCCCTCAATCAGCTTCCTGTCTAGCCATCAGCCAGATTCCGGGCTTAGGCCTCGTACACACAACCGAGAAACTCAACAGAATCCATCAAGAAACTTGGTGGGAGAGCTTTTTTGCCCAGGAAAACGGTCGTGTGTACGTTTTTCATCGAGGAAATCGTCAAGGAACTTGACGAGGAAAAAAGAGAACAAGTTCTCTTTTTCCTCGACGGGAGTCTCAATTTCCTCGTCGTGTTCCTCATTGGGCTAGTTTCCAACGAGAAACTCGAGCGTGTGTATGCTAAGAAACCCTTGCATTCTCAGAATAAAGTATGAGACAGGAGTAAAAGTAGCATTTTTAATGGAGATAACACATTTTCACGCTGTAACAGACTGAAAAGTGCAAATCATCTCCGACCAAACTTTTACTTAACACGCAGTAACATGAGATTAGCAAAAGCAGCCCCAAGGGTTGTGCCAGTGGAATCGAACTTCCCCTGCCATTGTACAGTATGTGTTGTACGTCACCGCGTTTGAGAACAAGGAGATTTTGTCTTGACAGTGTGTACGCAAAGCAAGCTTGTCGAGTTCCTCGACAAGCCTAACAAGGAACTCGTCAAGGAAAACAATGTGTCTTTTCCGACGAGTTCCTCCGTCGTGTGTACGAGGCCTTACTGATGGCTTCCGTAAGCTCAGAAACCACTGGGAAACGGTGGGAGGGTGCACCTCTTCCGTGGCCTGTAAAAGTGAACTTTCGTTGAATCTGCTGCTGGGACCGCTTTTAACTGAAAGCCGGATTCCTAACTGAAAAAAGATACAGGGTTATAGCTGCTGCCATAACTCAAGTATTTAATGTCAAGGTAATGATGTATATTTACAGTTAGGCGGTCGGCAAGTGGCTGGAGTGGACCCTAGTAATAAAAAAAGCAGAAAAATAAAGTACAGAAAACAGAACAAATGATTAGAGAGACCCAATGGACAACATATCTATCCAAGGAACATGCCCCTCAGTGAGCACAGAGGCTGTTCAACTGGAGGACACCATGATGCAAAAGAAACAGCTAGAGAATAAAAATAATAAAAATATTGGTGGAATGTGAGCAAAAGGCACCAAATTACAGAGAGCGATGACAGAAAGGAGAGTGAAAGAAATCAGCAAAACCTACCTCCTCTGAAACTGAAGGCAAATGGCAATTTTGGGCTAATTGAACTTCCATGCTCCATAAACACTTATATTGATGGTACTTAGTACCATAAAAATTAAACAAGATGGGACCTCTCTACTCTTCACTGTGCTTTTGTATTTGTATTTGTAGATGGGTAGGGTCAACATTGTTTTAAATGGTGGCAATGCCCTGCTTATAGTACTGGTCAACAGTCCATATCTACCACATAACATGACTGAAAATAACCTTTTCCCCCACAAATAGCTCTACTCAACCAACCTGTAACCATTATACCCAAACACTAACAACTATTCATATCCTTTGCCTTACTACTGGTTAAAAGGGTTATGACATGTTCCTAGAGATCTAAAAAATATATTATGTGACAACTTTAAAAATAAGCTATACTGGATCATGATTTATGAGAAACATGTTAGTATACTGTGGGGGTTAGCTCAATTGAGAATAAAAGCTCAAACAGAAAAGGTTGCAAACAAAACAAACAGAACAAAGTAGAAAATAAATCCTTTTCAACCAGGCACTAACTAAACGGACAGATTCCTCTTCTGGCTTCTCCCAGTCATCAACAAAACAAGCAATTGGTAAACCTTTACAGAGTAATTTCCACATGCAGCCAGAGCATCCTCTTTCTCCAGTCCTTCCTTCGTTATTCTACCTGCTGCTGGTCAAAAGTGGGAAGGAAAACCCAGCTCGGATTCCACACTGCTATGGTGATCTGGAAAAAGTGGACTGGATTATACATTAGTTTCCCACATATCAAAGCATATAAGGCTTTCCCTGTTCACCTCACTTTACATTATGTCACAATACTAATTGGTAGACAAGCAAAACTTAGGAAGATATGGGAACCATAGTTCACCTACATTCACCAGATGTAATAAGAAAAACATGCACATCCAGTAATCACTGACACAGCATTAGCTAGCTTTCATCTGTTATTTTATATCAGTGTCCTATTACTTTTTCGTAGCCTTATGAATTCTCCTTTCTCTCCCTTGTGTCAGCCTACAATTAATACATAAGATACTCCTCCCAGCTGATACTTTTATTCTCCCTCTTCCCGCTTCTCTTCAACTTTCCACAATTTCCATAATTTTTTTTTAAATACAATTGGGATGTAATATCTCATTGTTATGTAACGTTCTCCCCAAATATCTAGGATTCCTAACACTATCTCTGCAACTAATATCTATAGCTCAATAATAATAAAGTTAATCATGTTCAGTACATACAATGTTTATTGCCCTGTTCCTGGATAACCTGTAACCATGAGACAATATAAACTCTTTATTTAGGTTTTGTACTATAGATATAAATCATATTTTGTAATGTTGTTTAAAATTAATTAAAGAAAACTTAAACCAAAGAAATCAGCAAGAGGCCATGTCAGGAAAAAGCAAACATGGATGCAAGCAGTATAGCAAAAAGGGCAAGTCAGAGAGTGGGCCCATGGCTCTGAGTTTGACAGTCTTAGGGAAACATAGAGAGAGATCAGTTTTTAGCATGGCATACTGCCAGTTCTTTGCTATAGCAGGTTTCTCCCAGGGCCTGCACATCTGTACAGTGTGTTATACTGGAAATTAGCTCAGTGGTAGATGCATATTTAGTGAGTCCATGTGAGTCAGAAAGTCTGCTCTAGGTACTGGTGGCCCCCTTTTATTTAAACAAAAGAAACATTCAACAGAACCTTTGCCCATGCAGGGGATTCTACCATCAGTACAAAACACGAAGGTCCCCTGTGCATCACTCCACAGCTCCCTGTTGCAGGGGCTCGGGACCTGGCCTCTCAATAGTGGAATCTCCTGGAACCCATCTGAAGTCTTCTTGCCTGGGACTTCCAGGCTTTCAGGTGGAGCACACCTGTCCCCTCAAACAAGCAAACCCGTCTCCTGGATGGAGCACACCTGTCCAAGTCTTTCATTATAAGAGCTGTGTGCACCTGACTCATATAGCTGAATTCAGGTAGGTGGGCGCAACCTTGCGGCAGCGTAGCGTATCGTATTTACACTACGCCGCCGTAAGTTAGCAAGGCAAGTACTGTATTCACAAAGTACTTGCCTGCTAAGTTACGGCGGCGTAGCGTAAATGCGGCGGGCGTAAGCGCGCCTAATTCAAATTAGGCTGAGGGGGCGTGTTTTATGTTAATATGGGTTGACCTGACATGATTGACGTTTTTTAGGAACGGCGCATGCGCCGTCCGTGTACATATCCCAGTGTGCATTGCGGCAAAGTATGCCGCAAGGACCTATTGGTTTCAACGTGGACGTAAATGACGTCCAGCCCTATTCACGGACGACTTACACAAACAACGTAAAATTTTCAAATTTCGACGTGGGAACGACGGCCATACTTAACATTACTAGTCCAGCTATTTGATGGAATAACTATACGCCTGAAAATGCCTTACGTAAACGGCGTATCTGTACAGCGTCACAGATCGCCACCATTAGTAATAAAAAAATAATAATAAAAATGTCATAAAACTATTTTGTAGACATTATAGCTTTTGCGTGAACCAATCAATATACGCTTATTGTGATTTTTGTTTCCAAAAATATGTAGAAGAATACATATCGGCCTAAACTGAGAAAGAAATTTTTTTTTATATATTTTTTGAGGATATTTATTATAGCAAAAAGTAAAAGATATTGCTTTTTTTTCTCAAAATTGTAGTTATTTTTTTGTTTATAGCGCAAAAAATAAAAACCGCAGAGGTGATCAAATACCACCAAAAGTAAGCTCTATTTGTGGGAAAAAAAGGACGTCAATATTGTTTGGGTGCAAACTTCACACGACCGTGCAATTGTCAGTTAAAGCGACGCAGTGCCGAATCGCAAAAAGTGCTCTGGTCAAGAAGGGGGTAAATTCTTCCGGGGCTGAAGTGGTTAAGTAGCATAAGCAGATACATACACTAAGAATATCTGATGGTCTGTTCTCACCCATGTGCTTAGTCGACAGTATGTTCTTTATTCCTATATGCTCCATGTATAACTCATTCTTCTACGTAAATGGGTACATATGTCATTACCCTCCCACTTTGTATGTCCCTTTAATCTTTGTTTCCAACTCATTGAAATCCAAATCCTTATGTTATTTCTAACCCAATGCATTGTATTGAACTGTATTATTCCTTGTCTTCCAAATAAAACTTTTTTGAAAAAAAAGCAGATACATACATATTTGCGTTCCTACTGCCACTTGTTTCATATGTGGGGTTACAAATGCAGTTGAAGCAAAGGACATCAAGCATTTCTTAATGATTCTATAGCATACATCATATTGAATACCGAATATATAATATCACATATGATTCACTCTGAAAGTGCAGGATGAAGCAAAGATAGATTAGAAGAAGAATATACAGATTTTCAAAACATGGCTGATGTACAGTATCGTGCCATGATGAAAATTAGGAGAGTTTAGTAAGGAGCTAGTAAGTTTTGTCCCTGTTTCTAAATGATATGCCTGACTGGAGAATACCTAAACGATAAGCCTATTTAATTCACAATATAGAAGTGGACACATGATAGACAGATTTTGCGCAGTTAGGTGGGAACTGAGTAATAATGATGTACACTGATCAAATTCAAATGGACCATAAACTTTCTATTGTGATTAAATCTCTTTTTTTCCATTCACTCTACTATCAAAGAGGGCTCCAGGCAGTGGATATTTCTTGTATTTCAATATAACTTTTGCAATCTTAGGTGAACAGCTTGGTTGCTTCTGCCTGTCAGGAAATTAGAATTGCAAATTAAATGCAGAAATGTAGCAGACAAGGGTCTGAATCAGTCACTTTTGAGAACACAATTATTGCCTAGCAACTACAGAAGAGATCATGCTGTACTAAAGTTCAGCTTTCACAACCCCTTTGTGACCCAGAGATGCTCAAGGGTAGATGGCATGCCGTTACTCTGTATGAAGCGTTGGCAAGGCTGGCATATGAATGCAAGAGAGCTTGATAGAATGCAGTATAAAGAGGCTTCCTATAGTCAAATGGGAATTTGCATTATCTTTCAACGTTGAGTTTATTTTCAATTGCACGTCTGAAGAAAGATATAGATTGTCTTAAAAGCTTATAAACGCTGAAGGTTTTAGGTAATCAGAGAAGATGTGCAAATCACCCTAGCAGTACTTGATGAAGAGTTAAAAAGTCATTGTCAGAAGCTACAATTTTCATTTCGTTTTTGAGGTGTTGAATACCGTGTGCCGTCATTTCAGTAGGAAGTAGCAGATTCTAATTTGAGCGCCAAATCATTATAAAAAGCTGTTTTATTGAGAAATGAAAAGTCATGATTTGATATTGATGTCTGAATAGGAAAAAGTAGGTTATAGCTACCTACTATTGGGAGGTAGTCAGAGAGTGAAAGAAATAAAAGTTATGGATAATGAGTACTTTACCACATTGTTAAAGTTAGTTTAGCTTTTATGTTTTATTTTGTCCTTGTGCTATGACATTTTTGTTGTTTACTTAAAAGTGGGCAAAATGTATTTTGTTTAGTTTCTTTATACTGTTTATTGTGTGCTTTATAAGTCCAATAAAATCCTATTGTATCCCATTATACATTATAACCGGGTGTTTTCAATAGTAATGTATCTGGCAGCGGACTACAGCTATATGACACTGAGACTTGTCCTCCATCTTTCCAGACTGTCTCTATATCCCCCTAGTGCTGGGCTTGGATTGCATGCATTCTACATCTGAGATCAGAGCAGAGCATTGTGGAAACTGTAGTCTCCTGAGCAGCCATTGCTGAACTGTTGAACTGTCTATTAACTACACCTCTCAGCAAGCCATCCGCTCCAGGGTAGAATTTTTGGAGAGACTTTAAAGGGATCTTCTGAACAGGCCCACGCTCTCTTGCTTCCCGGGATCCATCAAGTGTGCATCTGTCCGCCGGTGTGATGGAGGATTGCGGCCTACCATGCAACTCCTTGCATTCCGCTGTTCCAGCCCAGGTGGGACGGACGTCTCTCGCTACCCCAAAGGGGTATCACAGCAGCAGCAACGCTGATAGCATTCATGTCAGATGACCCACTGAATCAACAGATTACCAGCCATCACAATTTGAAGAATCGACTTGGATCGAATATCCAGTAATCAGTAAAGATCATTAGGATTGGTGAGAGGGCATATGCCCAAAATACAGTTGTCAACCACTAGTGCATCACTTTCAACACTGTATACAGACACCTTATGCCACGTACACACAATAATTTTTCGGGTTGTAAAAAACTACGTTTTTCAGCCTCTAGAAAAAAAAATTTTTATTCAACCTCATCATTAAAACGATGTTGCCTACACACGATAGTGGAAAAAAAAATGCTCTAGCACTATAAAGGGGAAGTTGCGGATGATGCCACCCTTGGGGCTCCCGTCTCATAACTTGCTTCTGAGCATGCGTGGGTTTTTCACATCATTAAAGCCCACACACGATAATTTTTTACAACCCGAAAAACAACATTGTTTAAAACGTTGTGAAAAAATAGAGCATGTTCAATTGTTTCAAATTTTTTTTTGTCGTTTTTCAGAACCTGAAAAATGCTCTGAAGCCCACACACAATCGTTTTAAATGACATTTTTAAAAAACGTTGTTTTTTACAACCCGAAAAATGATCGTGTGTATGCAGCATTTGACTTGGATTGCCTAGAGGATTTGTCACTAGTCAGAACAAGTTTCCTGAATTGATCGCTGATCACTGTGCCATATATAGGTATTCTTTGTCTCTTCAATTGCTGGTGAAGATAACTACAAGGCCATGCAATCTGAACACTGTCTCTTAAAAAAAAAAATGAAAGACAAAGGTATAATGAGCTAGTATGCATAGCATTATGTAATACTCACCTTCGATCGAAGCCCCCGTAGACGTTCTCATACACCGCTCGGGCAGCTAACATATTTCCCGGGGGTTACTTCCGAGTATCGCGGCTCCGGCGCTGTGATTGGTCGGAGCCGAGATGACATTAGTCACGGCACGCCCTCCTTTAGGAATGGCACGATCGCCATTGCTAAAGTGCATCTGCGCCATTTGCCTTAGACATTGGCGGTCGCGATTTTGGTAAATATCTCCTAAACCGTGGAGGTTTAGGAGATATTTCAAGCACCTACAGGTAAGCTATAATCTAGGCTTACCTATAGGTTTAAGTGGTTGTAAAGGGTTTACAAAAGGTGACACGTCTCTTGTACCTATACTGCTCCATCTCTCATTAGGATTAAAGTTATTATAGGCCTGCCCGTTTTTTCCCTTTAGCAGTAGTATTATTTACAGCAACAATTAACCCTTTGAGAAACCATTTGCATATTGTCTCTTACCTTGTATAGTGGTATCATTTATCCGTTATCGCTAATTGTCATTTAACTGCTCTAAAAGTTTATCTCAACTAAGTATTGGCTGTTTATCCAGGGTTGGCTGGTTAATGCTTCTACAAGGAAAAGGGGGAGGGTAGGAAATCAACTAAATGAAGGTACATATAAAGATACCACCGGGTAATTATCCACATATTTGAATCAAATGGGATTCAGTAGCCAAAGGAAAGCATGAAAAAATGATGCACTATACCAAGGAAGGTAAGTGCTAAGTGCCACATATAAAGAGCCCAGGGAAATAATACCACAGATAATAATTATATTTAAATAATGTATTAATAGTATGAAAAAAAAGTATACCAAAAAAGCACATGTTTTGTTTTGCTGTTTTTTGTTTTGTTGTGTGTTTGCTGCTGTGTTTGGTGTGACGTTAACTTAACAATTAATGACACTAAAAGCGCAACTAGGTAATGTAGCGCCCCTTTACTTTCAGTAAGGGCACTACGCTAAAGTTAGTGGGAGAATGAGAGAGATAAGTTGCTCTCATTCTTAATTTTGTTAAATTTGGCTGTCGCCAAATTCTGGATTGTCCTGTGGGTCAGGCTGTGTGTCCAGGGATACGGTCTCATCTCTGGACGGCAGGTGGCGCCAGGGGGATCCAGGCGGAGCCGCTTCTTCCCAGCAGCCAATGAGAGGAGTTGAGCCTTGCTGTGCATGCTGGGAGGGGGTATTTCTGTGGCGAAAGCCGTTGTTCTTGGTTCTACGTGGGTTCCTGGTTCCAGGTGCGGCACCCACCTTTAGGGAGTGCGCACATCGCGTGCCCCACTACTATGGCCTACCTGGCCTGGGGTTGTGCGCAACGCAGAGTTCCTGACTCTGGGCCCTTCTGGCCTGGAGAAACCAATGCCACAAAGGGGCCCCAGTGACTTAATGGGTCCCCAAATTCTACTGAGGAGATCCCAGGCTGTATGCCATTCGGTGGGGGATCGGCTTGAGGAAAACCCGGAGGCAGGTTATCCAAAAGGGCTTGAACGAACCATTGGGGATCTGGTGACCGGAACATTGACAGGTACACTTGCACTGTAAACCGGTGACCCTAACCTGATTTACTGGGAGGATTTGCTCAACCATTTAGCTCATCCAAGTTCTAGGCCTGTGGCAGAGGTCTCACCAGAGCCAGGCCTGTGGCAGAGGCCTGTTCCTCCCAGCAATCTTAAAGTGACACTCAGGCTGCCAGGCCTGTGGCAGGGGTCTGTCCGGGGCACTTCACCCACTCTGGCTAGAGTGGCGACAAACTGTATTACTGCAGAAAGCAGGATTGCTTTCCTTCTATCCAAGGCCTGATACCTTAAAGTTCCTTTACTTCATCAACCTTTTCTGTCTACCTCAAGTTGATGTTGGTCGTGTTGGGCCAACAAATAAAGCATTCAGAAAACCTTATCTAGGAACTGGACATTCGCTTATTGCTCTACTCACTACCTTCACCCCTAGACAACACATAGAGGTAACTTAATTTGCCGATCCCAAAACAATCAGCGGCTCCTGAGGGGGTAGCGCTACAGTAATTTTAGGTGTATAATTGTGGCCATACACTATACAATCTGTATAATCTTTGTATAATCTCCTATGGATTTACCAAATCTATATAATAGGCAGACTATCCAATCTATCCAATCACTCTGTATCAAATCAGGCAGGTCCTTGCACTACATCAGGGGTGTCCTGTGGGCTGCATGCAGCCCAAGGGAGTTTAGCATGCAGCCTGAGCCTGTCTGAAGGGACGCTGGAGAAGCCAGGCTAATCATGCATGGAGAAATGCCAGGGATGCTGGGAAACTTAGTTGATGTGAGAAGGGTGTATGCTAACGAGGTCAGCTGGTAAACTCCTTCCTGTGTCTTACTAGTTTCTCTGTCCCATTCTGTATACCAGGGAGTCTCTGAGCTTTCTAAGAAATATAGCAAGGGCTAAGGTAAGGCCTTGTTCTCAAAATCAAAGAAACTGTACATGAATTGTATACTGGTACATAGGAGAGCTGGATTTTAGAAAAAAAGGTGAACTTTAGTCAGAAAATTACTCTATTTATCGGGGTATATTTAGGAGAAAATCGCGGGTGTGTTTAATATACGCCAATCCCTACCATCTCTGAGGGAAGAGGAGCGAGTGCCGCTGAATTACATAGAGACACAATCTCCTTCCTGTGTACTCCGTCACGCACAGCCACGCCTCCTGGCCCCACATTGGACCACTGTACTATCATATGAGCAGGGGCAGGAGGCGTGGCTGTGAGTGACGGAGCGTCGGGTACACAGGAAGGAGACATGGTCATATGATGTAACCCCTTCCATGAATGCAGACCAGAATAAAGATCATTACACACAAAAATACTATACAACTACAGTTCTAATATAATTATGTGTGGCGGAAGTATTCCCTCATTGCCAAACGTAACAAAACCATGGTGTCTGTCAAGTGTACAGGTAAGTGGATCATACAATTTTTAGAAGACTACAATTAGACAAAACACAGGTAACATTTCACCAGGAATAGGGTTGCCCCCTGTCTGGGATTCACCCGGACAGTCGGGGTTTTGACCTATGTGTCCGGGTTTGAGGCGGACTGAAACCCAGACACATTATTCAGATTGCGCTGTGGCTCCCTAAGTAACCAAGATAGACACACACAAGTCTGTTGCCGTTTGGGAGCTGTGGTCGGCTATTTGTGAGCAGGTTCGGTATCACTGGGGGCATGGCGATGATGTCAGCAAGAGAACTTTGTCTACACCCACCATTAGCTGCAGCACACTTACAGCATTACTACTTTCCTTGGGACACCCAAATGTTTCCCAGGCCGCTAAAGTGTTTGGGTTTGGCTTGAAGAAAAGGTGGCAACCCTAAATAGGAATGAATATAAAACATGTGACACTAGAATTTGTAGTTAATGGACTTGCTTAAACAGGACACTGATGTAATTCTCCTGCATTTTTACTCCAATAACTTCTGTTATCCCTTGCTGTGATTCTGCAGAAGGAAGGTGTTGGAAACCCTATCATACAGTAACCAGACCTACAGCTTAAAATAGATGTAACAGGATAAGTATACCTCTTCATACCAGACTGATGTGATAATGGGTTGCTACATATTACTGAGAATAATGGTATGCTACACAGAGATGCTAATTTATCCACAGCTAGTCATCATAAGTGATGGCGGATTATCTAGATACATAGCTGAAAGGGTCAACGTTCACCTTCTTACTCTTATCTAGCTGCATCAATTACTTGCTGTGTCTAGCATAACACAAATATATGAGAGTAACCAATAGGTACACAACTAAATCTTTTAGATTTTCCATCAAACTGAAATCTTGAAGTTCTTTTTACGTTAAAGAGGTTGTAAAGGTTTGTTTTTTACTTTTTAAATAGGTTCCTTTAAGCTAGTGCATTGTTGGTTCACTTACATTTTCCTTTAATTTCCCTTCTAAATGTTTTTTCTTTGTTTTCTTTGTCTGAATTTCTCACTTCCTGTTCCTCCTCAGTAAGCTGTTCTGGCTGACTAACCCCCAGCTGGTAATGGGGGCAAGTTTACTGAGGTGAAACAGAAAGTGAGAAATTCAGACAAAAAAACATTTAGAAGGGAAATCGAAGGAAAAGATAAGTGAGCCAACAATACGCTAGCTTAAAGGAACCTATTTAGAAAAGAAAAAACAAACCTTTACAATCCATATTTTCTGCAGAAAATTCTGTTGTTGGCTTGCTCAGGATTTACTAATTATATCTTTTTAGGAGCTTTAATGAGCCAGTGTCTTCCCTGAATCTGTTCAGTAATTCTGACTCTCAAATTGGGGGTGATGCTTGTTGGGGATAATCTACTAGGAGTCTACCTCATGGATACCCCTGCTTTGTTCAAGTTGCCTCTCCTTGTGTTTTGGACATCATATTAGGAGCAGCAGATATTCTGGGAGCAGGCACCCCTAAAAAAGGAAATTTTACATTTAAAGAAGCCAAACACAATGTAATTGCTGTCACTAGCATCCAAAACAAAACAGAGAATTTTATATATATATATATATATATATATATATATATATATATATATATATATATATATATACAATTATTATTTGTGCCAGTACTATGCCCGGCCTGGGTACAAAACGAGTTATTGACCCAGGATTCTCATCCAGGCAGGTTAAGGGCCTCCAGAAAACTTGTATCATTCAAAGGAAACTAACTTTTCAGTTTCCTCATCAGTCGGTAAAAGCTGGTTTGGGACCTGGAGCCTGGAGATTTCTTAGAGATCTCGGTGGGATGAAATCTCCAATCCTGGGTCTGTGTTTTTAGAACCACCAGCTCACTAATGGGGCAAGTCTGCGCTGGGCTTTTAGGAGAGACCTGATGGGTTCTGGGCTCCAACCTGGCAGACAGAGGAGGCCTCTGCTCAGGAGTCAGGAGTTATGTATGGAGAAAGCCTGTAAGAAACAAAGGCCTAAAGACTAATGCCGCGTATACACCATCACTTTATGTGATGAAAAAAAAACGACATTTTTAAAAACGTCATTTAAAATGACCGTGTGTGGGTAAAACGTTGTTTTATGTCTTCTGAAAAACGACAAAAAAAAATTCGAACATGCTTAAATTTTTTGTGTCGTTTTTCAAAACGTTGTTTTTTGTGTCATTTAAAATGATAGTGTGTGGGCAAAACGACGTTTAAAATAAAGTTTTTAAACCCGCACATGCTCAGAAGCAAGTTATGAAGCGAGCTTCAATGGAAAAGAGTGCTGAATGTAACCGCGCTTTGCTAGAGCATTTTGAAAAAACAATGGTGTGTAGGCAACGTCGTTTTTGAAAATGAAGTTTCAAAAACGTCGTTTTTTTACTTCACCAAAAAAGTTCTTTTTTTTTCATCACATAAAGTGATGGTGTGTACGCGGCATTAGGCTTGAGAAGCAGTGCTGAAGTTGTATTATTTATGTGTATTTCTTTGCAAGAGAGAAATGCTGAAAAACCCTGAGAGGGAAACTGTTTGATGTTCTGCTTTTTTTTTAAATTGGGCAAGAAAAGCCATTAAAAAGAAAAAAGCGAGTGGCCGAGTCCTTAAAACTCTATCACTTGAAGCTAGTTCTCCCCCTTTTTTGGGGATGTCTCTACCAGCACAGAAAGAAAGTGATGATTATATAAGCATATATGAAATGTGAAATGTCCAAGTTCCTGGGCACGCTCAGTACTAAAAAAACAAACAAAAAACAAACAATCAGCAGGGATTTCCCAATGGCAGCATAATGGAAACAACATAGCCAAAACGTCACAGAAGAGCATGGGCCCTTCAGTCTGTCATGGATTTGAGGGGGAATCCCATGACCAAAAAAATAAACAAAAAATGCGTGGCCTCCAGTGTTGCCAACCGTCCATATTTTTATGGACAGTCCATAAAAACGGGCACTTTTTTCCCCCGTTTGTAAATGTCCGTGGTTGCAGGAATGTGCCAGTAAAAATAGCCGAGATTGGTTCGGCTTGGAACTGGGCATGGAGATTGGAGGCAGGGGGTGATGGTGGCTGCGGTGGCACCGCAGAGGTGGGTGGAGGCAGGGGGAGATTGGAGGCAGGGGGTGTTGGTGGCACTGCAGAGGGGGATGGTGGCATTGCAGAGGGTGGGGATGGAGACAGGGGTTGTTGGTGGCACCGCAGAGGGGGATGAAGGCAGGGGACGATGGAGGCAGGGGGTGATTGGAGGCAGAGGGCCTGGGGGAGATTGGAGGCAGGGGGAGATTGGAGGCAGGGGGAGATTGTGGCACCGCAGAGGGGGTGAAGGCAGGGGTGTTGGTGACAGAGGGGGATGGAGGCAGGGGGTGATATGACTAAATAATTTCCCCTTATATCGAAAATAACAAAAATATGTTTTTTTTACCTTAATATCTACCTTAAATCACATTGCTATTTGCCTAGCGTAATTGTTTGTAGCCTAAATACTGAAATGTGCACCTAAAAATGTAATTTAGTAACTTTTGAGAAATGCCAGTAAAAACGTGGCTGCGCCAGTAAATTTCCGGTGTATTGCCAGTAAATTTCAATCTGGTAGGTTGGCAACACTGGTGGCCTCCCCCAAAATCACCCTTATTTGAGTATAAAGTCCTCCAGGCCAGTGGCGTCACTAGGATTGGTGTCACCCGGTGCGGTAAAACATGGTGTCACCCCCCCTCTGTCTAGGCTGCCCAGCACCAAGCAGGCAGTGCACGGGCATGGGGCGCACCCCAAATTAGCCCCTGTAAATGATAGTATAGGGCAGTATAGTGGCAGGTTAGGGTAGTATAGAGTGGTATAGTGGCAGGTTGGTGTAGTGGAGTGGTATAGGACTGGTTAAGGTGGTATAGGGCATGTTTGGGTGATATAGGGTAGTTTGGGGTGGTATAGGGCAAGTTAGGGTTGCATAGGGCAGGTTGGGGTGGTATAGTGCAAGTTAGGGTGGCACAGGGCAGGTTGGGGTGGTATAGTGCAAGTTAGGGTGGCATAGGGCAAGTTGGGATGGCATGGGAAAGGTTTTGGGGGAACAGGGGAAGTTAGGGTGGCATTGGGCAGGCTGGGGTGGTATAGGGCAAGTTATGGTGGCATAGGGCAGATTGGGGTGGTACAGGGGTGGCATGGAAAAGTTTGGGGTGGTACAGGGCTGGCTGGGGTGGTACAGGGCAGGCTGTGGTGGCACAGGGCAGGCTGGGGTGGTACAGGGCTGTTTGGGGGGGTACAGGGCAGGCTGGGGTGGTATAGGGCTGTTTGGGGTGGTACAGGGCAGGCTGGGGTGGTACAGGGCAGGCTGGGTGATACAGGGCAGGCTGGGGTGGTACAGGGCAGGCTGGGGTGGCACAGAGCAGGCTGGGGTGGTACAGGGCAGGCTGGGATTGCACATGGCAGGCTGGGGTGGTACAGGGTAGGCTGGAGTGGTACAGGGCAGGCTGGGATTGCACAGGGCAGGCTGGGTGGTACAGAGTAGGCTGGCATTGCACAAGGCAGGCTGGGTGGTACAGGGTAGGCTGGGGTGGAACAGGGCAGGCTGGGTGGCACAGGGCAGGCTGGGGTGGTACAGGGCAGGCTGGGATTGCATAGGGCAGGCTGGGTGGTACAGGGTAGGCTGGCATTGCACAGGGCATGCTGGGTGGTACAGGGTAGGCTGGGGTGGTACAGGGCAGGCTGGGTGGTACAAGGTAGGCTGTGGTGGCACAGTGCATCTTGGAACTCTATGTAGTGACACTGCAGAGTAACTTACTTACATAGCATGAATGCAGATGAAGATCCGGGCTTGTGGGCAGGGCTGCTGTGTCCTCACCTCTAACCATCATTGATGGTGAAGGAGTCTGTGGGAGGAGAAGAGGAGGCAGCCACACCCACAGCAGAGCCTACCAACTCCGGCTCACACGGGGATAGCCTGACTGAGGAATGTTACAGGCAGCCTCCCCGCACGGCTAGATGCCCTGCTTGCACCGCTCCAATCAATACAGTACAGTGTTTAGCAGCGCGGCGGCCCCGGTGTCACCCTTCTGGCGGGTGTCACCTGCTGGGCATGTCAGCTAAAAAAAAAAAAAAAAAACGGGATGGTGTCACCCCTCTAGCAGGTGTCACCCGGGTGCGGACCGCACCCCCCTAGCAACGCCTCTGCCCGGGGCCTGGTATCCGAGACCTTGGAGAGATAAATGGGAGCATGAAGGGCCTCTAATTGAGAGGGAGTGACTGTGGGAATGGCTAAGTTTTCTAGGAAGGTGTTTGCTGCCTGCTTATCAATAGGGTCTGGGGCATACAGAGCCGAATAGTATTGGAGCATTGCCCTATTTATTGTTTGTGGTGTGGTGTTAATGGTACCTTTGGAATCTCTGAGGGACGTAATGTGGGTGGGCCGGAAGGATCCCTTGCAGAGTCTGGCGAGTAGTTTGCCCGATTTGTTTCCGAATTTGTGAAGGGAGGCGTCTAAATTTGCTTTTTTAGTAAGTTCAAGAGTGTCTTCCCAACTATCAAATGATCTCTTGGCTGCATGCCATTCGTCTCTGTTGCCAGGGGAGTCGGAGGAATATAAGGCTCTTTGTGCCTGGTGCAGTCGGGAACTGGCTAGTTTGTATTTAGATAGGGTGTTTCGCTTAAAGGAGGAAGCATAGGAGATAATCTGTGCTCTGAGGAATGCCTTACCGGCGTCCCAGAAGAGGTTCAGGTCATCAGAGTGGGGGGCATTTGCTGAAGAGTATTCTAGCCACGCTTTCTCCATAAATTGCTGGAAGTCAGCTACAGTAGGTTATGGAGGTAAGAAGGAAAAACGCCAGATCTTGGGGTGGGGAGGTAGGTCGAGGTTGTCAAGTTGGACCAATACTGGGGGGTGGTCAGAAATGTCAATGTCCAGAATGTCGGCATCAGATACCATAGGGATTAGGCCGTCAGAACCAAAAAGATAGTCAATTCTAGTAAAAACGGTGTGTGGGTTGGAATAGAAGGTGAATTCCCTGTCTGCAGGGTGTTGTAGGCGCCAGAGGTCCTGGAGGTGGAGGAAGTCCATAGTGGATGCAAATAGTGAGGGGCTGTAAGAGTCGGTTCCTGGCCTATGGCGTTAAGGGGAGAATCTGTCATCAATCTGATATAAAATGTCATTGAACTCACCCCCAACTAGATGGGGGAGGTGGGTATTTTGTAGTAGCCATGTAGAAAGTTTGCTAAAAAAAGTACCTACCGGGACTGTTAGGGGCGTAGACATTTGAAATAACCAATTCCTTGGATCCTATTTTGACATGAGCTGACAAAAGCCGCTCTTGGGTGTCTGAGTTCACTGCGAGGACCGTGCAGGGGAGATTCTTATGGATCAGCAGGAGAACTCCTGCCTTACGGCCAATGGCTTCTGAGCCCAGGACTGTGCGAAACCCATAGTTTTTGCATGCGTTGGAAATCAGGGGCTGATAAATGGGTTTCCTGTAATAATGCAATGTCAGTTTTAATTCTTTTGAGATGGCTGATGACCTTCATTCTCTTTTTAGGGGATCTAAGGCCTTTTACATTCCAATAAACTATTTTCATGTTAAAGGATTAGAGAAGGGGGGTTTGTAAGGAGGTTACAGATATGTCACCGCACTGTTTGGATCGTGGGGGAGTTACCGGGGCAAGGAGAAGAGCACTAAGTTTGCTACGAAGGGCAGGTGTCAGAGAGCTTAGGAGTATGCAGGTGCCAGAGGATGAGGAAGCAATAAGGGAGGGGGAGGGGAACACGGAGGAAACCTGAAACAAAAACATCAAAAGTAACAGTAGCAAATGCAAAAACTTTGCTTTTTTCGGCATGGAGTCACTGTGTGAGCCGGCTCCCATATCACGACCCTGTCGGCATGAGACCAGAGAGCCCGTGGTTGGGTAAGGGGTATCATGCGGCCGGTATGAATCGTGAAAGGGGAAGAAACAATACGACTATACACAGTGAGGCCAAGAGGCGCACGTAGGAAAAGAAAACACCTTGACAGCATCATAATAGAACATAGAAAATAATGGCAAATACAGCCAATGCTAGTTGAGCAAAGTTATAGTATGACATTTAACTAGTCAAACAAGGTATACCGTAGAGCATAAAGGTACAATAATACAAAAGGTAAAAAAGGGCTTCCTTGACCGAGTGGCCTCAGGGGATCGACATTGGTACAAATGGGGGGGTCAAGGAGACAAGGTAAATTGAGTCACCAGGCATAGTCAAATAACCGGGGCATTGCATCGTGTGCGACCATGAGAGAAATGAGCAAAGGAACAGAAAAGCTGCATCAGTTCATCTCGGTGGGGACTGAAGACCTAAAACGTTTAGGGGATTCCTTTCCGTGGGCTTCTTTGGTCCATGGGACGGTTGAGTGGAGGGGCTTTGGATGGGGTTAGGGATTGCGGGCCTGTATGGCGGGACCTTAGGAAGGCCTCAGCCTCAGAGGGGTCATGAAAAGACAATTGATCGCCATTAGGAACCTTGAGGCGGAGAGTGGCCGGGAAGGCCAAAGTAAATTTGATTTGCTGTTTAAAGAGTTCCGTGCAGACCTGCTGGAAAGCTTTCCTCTTCTTTGAGACCTTAATCGAGTAGTCAGCAAATATCAGAATCCTTGTTCCATCGATTTGAAGCTGGCGGGATTGCCTGAACTTTTGCAGTATAAGGGACTTATCGGAGTATTTTAGGTATTTGGCAATAATAGGCCGCGGCGTTTTGCGTTCAGAATTGAAGGCACCCATGCGGTGGGCCCTTTCCACTGTGCAGGGGCCCGGAAGGCCTAGGGCTCCTGGTATGCGTTTCGTGCAGAAATCTGAAAGTGCAGATGATCGCAGCGATTCCAGGACACCTACGAATCGCAGGTTGCTCCTTCTGGACCTATTTTCCAAATTGTCCAGCTTTTGTATTACATACTGGTGCTGCGGGAGCTGAGGACAGGAGCAGCTACTCCATACGGTGCCGGAACCGGAAGGCTGCTGTATCACATTTTTTTTTATAATATTATGATTCTTTGTATTGGCATGCATATAACCAACAAACAAATCAAATTTAGTAACACAGCACAACATTTGTATTCCTTTTCATTTCACTTGGTATTATGTGCGGTTCGTGAAGACAGCTGTGGGAGTTTTGATTTAGATTTTTATGTAGTTTTTCTACCATTTAGGTAATTGATCTCAAAAGTCTCAAAGTCAAAAGGCATGCTTAAAGGGGTTGTAAAAACAAAAATATTTTCCTCTTAAATTAAAGTCTGACAGTAGCTGATAAAGTAAAAAGTAATGTTTTGCATTATAACTAGTTTGATACCTGTTGAAATCAAGCTGTTTTATTCACCTCCGTCACTCCTGAATCGTTATTCTCACTGACTTCCTGGTTTGTGGTGCGCATTCATTCTTGCTACATCACAGCCTAATGGGAACTACAGTTCCCATTAGGCTTAGCCTCCATGCCTGTGAGGGATAAGAGAGCATCTTCACGCAGGGCTGTAGTCATAGGGAGGGGGTGAGCACATTCTGCTTTCTACCATGCAAAACGGCTCAGATGCTGGTGGAAAGCAAGAAGAGGAGTGACAGGAAATGGCATTTTCAAACCTGGATTACTGTATTTTGGAGGTCAAAAGGAAAAACGAGGTAAGTGATATTTAAATGCTCTAGCTTACAGCAGTCAATTGATCTAATAAAAAACTAACCTTTAGTGTTCCTTTAATGCACATAGCAGTACATACCTAAGTATATATACTGCATTTTTTTTTTATATTAAAACACAGTACTGGCATTATTTAAATACCGGTAATAGAAAAGATGAATATTGTATAAGATGCAAAAACACAGCTACTATAAAGACAATTACAAAGGAAATGTAAACGTTCTTAGAATATCTATGTTGGTGTTTCTGTGCATAGTAAAAGTTCTACAGTTACAAGTATTGGTGTATACTGTTAAATTTTTATATATGTATATATATATATATATATATATATATATATATATATATATATGAATAGCACTTAAAAAAAAAGGGAAGGCAAGTTGTAGTTTTTCTGGTCTGGGCATGCTCAGTTGTGTCACTACTGAGATGTTTGAACTAGGTAAAGTCAATGCCTGTTTGGTTTTTTTTAAATATATCAATTTATGCAGTCAAAGAATTAATTTAAAGCAGTTATTTTTTTAAATATACAACAAATGTATAGGAAGTATAAATTGCTTGAGATCATGTTTTAACCACTTGCTTACTGGGCAGATAAACTCCTTTCCTGCCCAGGCCAATTTTCAGCTTTCAGCGCTGTCACTCTTTGAATGACAATTGCGCGGTCATACAACACTGTACCCATATACAATTCATGTATTCACACAAATAGAGGTGGTATTTAGTCACTGCTGGGTTTTTTATCTTTTGCTAAGAAATCAAAAGGCACTTCCACACAGCCAACCAGCTGCCATTATTCAGGTGGCCGGAGCTCACCATCCGACCATCTGAATAGTCGGCGGCAGCGGCAATAATAACATAGATTCATGCAATGCATGAATCTATGTTATTGTAATCAGTGGCAGTGCGAGAGCCAGAGGGGGCGGCGCTCCGGTGCCCTCTATAGATGCACCACCACTGTTTACTTCCTTTTTTGTTCCCTGCAAAGTAAAAGCATAATGTGCTAGTATGCATCGCATACTAGCACATTATGTGACACTTAACTGCAAGTGAAGTCCACATTGTCCCCGCTGCAGGCTGCATCCACGTTCCCCCCTCTTTCTTCCGGGGGGCGCGGACTCCGGCTCTGTGACTGTCCGGAGTCCTGTGAAGTCACTCCCGCGCATGCACGTGGGAGCTGCCAGTCACGACATTCGCTAGTGAAGAAACAGCTCAGAGGGCCATTTCTTCACAGACCATGCACCATTGACATCATCAGCACAGTACAAAGTAAATATCTCAAACAGTGCTCGTTTAGAAGACATTTACTGTACCTATAGGTGAGTCTTATTATAGGATTACCTTTATCTTGGAGGAGAAGAAGTAGCACACTGAGCTTTCCAGTGAAAGGTTGTGCAGAGGGTTCAGGGCAAGTCTGTTCATTGGAGTAGAGCACACCAAGTTCTGGACTGACTGACCACCTTGTGTTCTCCTGCTTAGTGTGGTTAGTTTTTAAAAGGACAGCAAAGGGACTGTCATGAACACCAGGGATTTCGCACAAAGGAAGCAATACAAAGAGAACAGGATAGTTTTTCACACAAGTACATGGTACAGCAGGCACATATTAGGAATATAAAATGCTGGGGTAACAAGCACTTTAATTAGTGACCTGTGGGGAGCGGGTTCATGTCTGAATTTGTACATGGAAGGGTGAGTACCAGATATGAAATATAACTTGAAATTCCTGCAAAGTCCATAAAGATTAAATTCAGCCTGATATATTCCAATACAGAAGTGTTTATGATCATAATTAAAACAATCTTAAGTAATTTATACATCTTACGAAATTAAAAACAAGTTATTTCACAAATGATGGTTCTTCCACTCTCTTTTAGCTTTCTTTGTATTTTGAGGAAAATTAAACTACATTACTCATGTTGTTTGAAGTACAGTCATTATGTTTTTTTTAAATATATTTATATTTTATGTGGATCCCTAGTGAATGCCTTTTGTGTCTTTTCAAATATCATTTGTTCTCTCCAGACTTCAAGATATCAGCAGTTAATTGCATAGTAATTACTTGGTGTGCACACATTTGTGTTCTTACAAAGAAATGCGCTAATAATTAAGGAAACAAGCAGGAACAAGAACTATATAGTAAGAAGGCCTAAGCTTTTCTATACTGCACTTTTGAGCTAGTGAAACTAAACTCTCTCAATTAAATTGTCTATTTTTAATTCTTATGCTGCTAGCCTTAGTAAATAGATAGGATAGTATACTTACTTGTTTTAAACTTTTTTATTTATGGGAACTGTTTTCCAGGGAACCTGTACCCGGCGGACCATGCAGGAATAAGGACTCAGGACCCTCTGGTGGAGGAGCCAGTTTACCATAAGCCTTTTTATATCTTACTTCTTGTAAGTGTTTTCAAACCCTTAAAAAAAGTGTTACTGCACTAAAGCCTCGTACACACGACCGGGAATCTCGTCAGGAAAAAAACGCTGGTAAGAGACAATTGGCGCTTTTCAGTCTTCGTACTTTCAGATAGTTTTCTGCTGTTTGGAATGCTGACGAATGTGCTCTCTCCATTATGAATGCTAGTTTTACCAGAAGGAGCGCTCCTGTCTCATACTTGATTCTGAGCATGCGTGTTTTTTTAAGACTCGAAAAGCATACACATGACCAGTTTTCTTGTCGGAAAACAGTCCGACGAGAAAATTGAGAATCCCGACGAGAAAATAGAGAGCAGGTTCTCTATTTTTCTCGTTGAGATTCCCGGCAGTTTTCTCAACGAAAAAAAACATACACACAAAAGTTTTTTTCATCAAAAAGCTCTGCCAGCAGTTTTCTTGCTGGTTTCTTGACAAGAAAATTGGTCGTGTGTACGAGGCTTTAGATGGCACTCCCAGCCCCCTTCTTCTTCCTTGTGTTTGTTTGCAGAGCTGGCTCAACTCTGAGGATACAGTAGCAGCCCCACAGTGCATCACAAACTTGTGTCCAGGCATCAGAGACTACCATTACCTCCCCAGCAGCTATTGCGGCATACTTTTGCCAGAACTATTGTCCAGTATATATATACTCCATGCGTGTGATCTTTTGACTTTTGTATTGCTGTAGCACATCCTATGCTATGAAAAAAAAAAAACATAGGGTACCCCCCAAATGCATACCAGACCCCTTATGTCTGGTGTGGATTTTAAAGGGTACCTAAAAAAAATGTACGAGGTCCCCCTAAAAATCCATACCAAACCCTTTGATCTAGTATCGATTTTAAGGGATACCTCCCCCCAGATCATACCAGACCACACACCCTCAACATGGTAACATTCCTATCAATGCACCTATCCTTATGTTGATGAGAAAAAGGTACTCTTCTTCACAACCCTGGCTGGTGGTTGTGGTGTTTTGTTTTATCATTACCCTTTAATAATAAGGAGAGACTCCCATATATCACCCTTCCCATGAGTATGGAGTAACCCTACCCATTCACAAAAAAAGTCACCTAGAAATAAAGATACCTAAATGTCTAAGAAGAATACTGATTTAAATAAATGTTTTTGACTTGCACTTAGGTACCATGTATGTTTAAAAATTACTACTTGAGTCATTAAAAAAGGCTTATTTCCATTTTAATGAGTTGCTTGAAGGAAATTACTTTATTGAACCTTTCCCTGTAATCTGAGAGAGATATTTTCATTTTTACACCTATTATCATTTGTTAGCAGTGTCACACCTCCAACTAAAAAATGTATCATATAAAATGTATAGCTGTCAAATTTATGTAGTCAGTATCTTTTTGCTTAACTCCAAATTTGTAAGTGATCAATTAGTACTGGCATAACATTCATTTCAGAGCAAAGAATCACTGAAATAACAATTGTTTCTACATGTGAATAAAATGTGATGCCTTATTAACTCCTGCTTTAAAATAAGATGGTAGAATTCATTGCAGTGTGCTTTAGAATACTGCATTTTCATGTGTTCTCTCCCTAAATATATATATTTTTTTCCACAGCTAGATTTCAATTATATGCCTTCCTAGTAAACTTCAAGGGGTTGTAAAGTCAAAAGGTTTTTTTTATCTGTATGCATTCTATGCATTAAGATAAAGAGCCTTCTTTGTGCAGCAGCCGCCCTCAGCCCCCATAATACTTACCTGAGCCACATCTCTGTGCAGCGATGTCCACGAGTGTCTTGCCCATCTGAGACTCCCCCTCCGGATTGGCTGAGACACAGCAGCGGCGCTATTGGCTCCTGCTGCTGTCAATCAAATCAGTCAGCCAATCAGGAGAGAGAGGAAGCAGGGCCAGGCCACACACACAGATCCCAGTTCTCGCTGTGTCATGAGCTATTGCGGGTGCCTGGCGGTCATCGGCTCCAGGGGCAACCAGTGGGTCTGACTGTGTGTACAAGGCATAATACTGCTTGTAAATGTTCCTATATACTGTAAATTAACAATATATCTTGTTGTCTCTGAAATAATAAGCTATTATTTTTATTTACAATTTGTAATTTATGTGGTCAATATTATTTTATTTATAATATTTATTTAAAATTACAATTATAACTTTTAGCTTTGTGTTACATCAGGCAGTTGTTACTGACAGCTCTTTTAAGAGCTCAATTTATTGTCTCAACATCACAGTGTAATCTTTTAAGCCCCAAAATTTGACCTAAATTTCCTTTTCTCCTCCCTACCTCTTACCTTTTTTCCTACCGCCAACTCTTCTTTCCATTATCCCCAGCACACCAGCCCTCCTCCACACTGCCTGAACCCAAACCATCCTCCTCATACTCCTCTGCTGTCTTCTACTGTGCCTGTCTTACAAGGATGGAGACAGTAGGAAGTTATGCTGGTCCGAGTACAGAATGAAAGTCCTCCACTGCTGTGTCTGCAGTGTCCATTCTCCTATACACATCACAAATCCCTACCTCATCACAGCTCCTTACTCTGGTGTCACCTTAAAGTGGAGCTCCACCCTAAAGTGGAACTCACGCTGATCGGAACCCTCCCCCCCTCCGGTGTCACATTTGACACCTTTCAGGGGGGATGGGGATGCAGATACCTGTCTAAAGACAGGTATTTGCACCCACTTCCGGCCACACAGCCTCGGGCAGACTGCAGGAATGACATCACCCCCCCCCCCCCCCCGTTGTGTTCTGAGAACACTCGGCTCCCAGTACACAACCGGAGCCAATCGGCAGGCGTAGCGCGACTCGCACATGCGCCGTAGGGAACTGGGCAGTGAAGATGGAGGGCTTCACTTCCTGGTTCCCTCACCGAGGATGGCAGGGGGGGCAGCAGAGTGATGAGCGATCGCTTGTCCTCTGCTGCGGACAGCACTGGACTCCAGGACAGGTAAGTGTCCTAATATTACAAGTCAGCAGCTGCAATATTTGTAGCTGCTGGCTTTTAATATTTTTTTTCAGCGGACATCCGCTTTAAATTGGTGACAAGAGGTTGTAAAACTCTGAATCAAGAGTAACCAGAGTTAATAATGGTTCAGTTTTGCTGCCTCTGTGAAGTTGTGAGTACTTGTGTTCAAGATGCATTTTGATCAGGTAAACACTTAGTGGCTATGACTGCCTAAAGTTGCTACACACTCTTCTGGCCTGCTGCAGTATATCCTGAAAGCTAGGGTACCTAACTAGGAACTGCTGCACCACCATGTTTCAGGTATGTTTAAGATTTGTTTGTGTGAACTTTCACGGCTGAAGAATGGCCACTGGCCAGCTGGTTGAGGCTGTTGTCATACACGACTTTGCCTGTCATAAGGTGGCATAGGGGTCAGCCACTTCTCAGGCCTACCTATCCCTGTCACAATATGGCTCTTGCCCTTGAGGCATACCTAAGCATTTTACCTGTTGCATAGGCTTTGAGGCACTTGGGGGGGGGGCTGGTGGTTTTGAGGAGTCACAGCCTAAGGTCATTGAAGGAGGAATTGGGGACCATACTGTCACCATCCTCAAGCTGCAGGACACAAGACTGCACCACCAGGCCCACTATTACCCTCTTAATGTAATATAAAGTCTAAAACCCCTTGCCAGACTTTCTTCCCTATCTTGTGATGGTGAGAAACAAGGAGGCTTGCGAGCAGGATTAAGCGGGCAGCCATCTTGGGCTTTTCAGCAGGGAGGTGGGCACAAAAAGGTCAAGACCTACAACATATGATGCTTAGCTTTTGCACAGGTCATGAAATTTGTACTGACCCTAAGTGTGGGCCTTTTTCTGACAACTGGTGTCATTAAGGTGCTCTTCCCACTCAAATCTTGGTGCATAGTTATGTGTTTCCTCATGGACAGTTGCTAATTTTACTGCAGCTGATACAGTGCAGACAGAGACTGCAAACCACAATGATCTTGTGGACAGCAGAGACCCACACTGCAAATATCTTTCATTGTGCTGCTTATTGAAGATATTGTGTACTGTCTGGATGCTATCCAACTTCAACTACATGCATGAAGTCTATATTTTGAATACTTTGCAAAGTTAGGCGTAATAGGATTAGAGGGGTTGTACAAAGTGGAGGGCTTAACCTTTATTATTTTAGGAGTACAATTTCCTACTTCTCACAGTGTGCAAAATAAGCTGTAGCTAATCAGATAGTTCTCACCTCATTTCCTGGCTGAAGGAAGCCCAGCATCATCCAGTTCTTTCCTCCCCAACTGTACTGTACCTGACTCATTTCTTTAATTTATTGGGTTTTAGTTCACTAAATTTTGAAGGCTTAGGCCCCGTACACACGACCGAGAAACTCGACGGGCAAAACACATCGTTTTGCTCGTGGAGTTCCTTGTGAAGCCACCGAGGATCTCGGCGAGCCAAGTTTCCCCATTGACTAATGAGGAAATAGAGAACATGTTCTCTATTTGGCTCGACGAGTACCCCGTCGGTTTCCTCGGCCAAAAGTGTACACACGACCGGTTTCCTCGGAAGAATATGGCTCCTATCGAGTTTCTGGCTGAATTCTGCCGAGAAACTCGGTCGCGTGTACGGGGCCTTAGCATTACATGTGGGTATTATGTAGGTCAGCCTGCATGCCAAAGAAGCCTGCCTGGAAATGCCCATTTCCCGGGACTGACATCCACAAATGATGGGCATTACTCCTGCTAAAAGCTAGCCCACAGCTTACATGAGGGCTGTGGGAAAATGGGAAGGTTTTACTTAAAATTATCATTAGTATGTTGATGAGAAAAAAGGAGACGGAAAGCAAAAAAATAAACCTTTTTTTTTTTTTTACAATAAATGTAAAAAAAGGTTTTACACTAGTTGGAGCATTTATGTTTTATTTGTACTACGTACACCCATCCATTGGTCTGATTGGCTGTGAGACAATCTGAAGGGTTTTGCCATTGCACATTTGGATGGACTTTACTGATTTGAACACTGGTGGATGTTATATCGATTTACAATTATTGGACTTTAATAATTCTATCAACGCTGGTGGATTTTATTAGTTTCAATATTTATATAATTCATGATTCAATTATTTGTTGAACACTGGTGGATCACATATTGATTTTGAATTCATTTAAATATGACTCACAGGTTTAGCGCGATTCTATTTCCTTCCAAAAAAAAACTGCCAGACCATGCACGTGTCAGCTCATGTTTATAAGTACCTAGAACTTTAAGGAAAAATAATTTATACATTTAAAAAGCAAAAAGCATATAGCTGGTCAAATTAGATAGTTGAATTGCATTTTTTTTTTCGGTTAGAGGCACTAACAAAGAAGATACTTTTTTTCTTTGCAAAAGATTAGCAAATATAGTGATGCTGAGTTTGCCAAAATCATTCAATTGTGCAGAAGAAACAGTTTATTTTTTTTTATTTTCTATATATATTGAAGTGAATTTAAAGTTAAGTAAAGCTTCTCCTTATTCACTAAAATAAGTGAACATTTGTTTTGAACAAGAGAAAATTGCCTTTGCTAAATGAACATTCTTTACTGCTTTAGTAAATCACCCCAGTTATATAAACTGATCCGTAAAGAAAGTCTACTGAAGCAGTATTACCCTTGAAATATGCATGAGTTTACTATATAAATGTACAGTAATATAAGACAATATTTTTTTTTTCCTTAAAAGCTTGCTCTGATTTACCCATCAAGGTACCAATGTTTCTTGCATGTCGGTGCATAAGTTACAAGAACGTTTGAGTTGAAAAGGAACCATCTTTCACAAAATATGCTCATCTTTGCCTTGTAAAAATGAGAAAATCTGTATTTTGTAACATAAAACCAGAATGATCCATGCATGCAGCGTGAAATTATTTTGGGATGACAGTCAGGGGATATACATAGATATTTGAAGAAAGCAACAAAAAAAAAAAATGTTCTACCAAACAACTTACCAGCTGAGTCTGTCACATCATAGATACATGCTGCCTTCTGCCTTCCTGTTTAAATTAAATTTCTTACAAAAAGAAATGTTTCTTTAGTCGTAATGAAAGTTGAGCATTATTACCTAAAAATGGAAATGTGATTTCCTCTCGGGTTGTAGCCCAGATGTTGTTCTCTATCATCATTTGTCTTTAGGCCTAAAGTCACATACACTATGCAGGTACAATAAGATGTTCTGGGTCTTAAAGAGGCTGTATGCCCAGAAGAAAAAAAACTATACGGCAAAGGCATAATGAGCTAGTATGCACCACATACTAGCTCATTATGAAATACTTACCTTAGAACAAAGCCCCTGCACCGTCTCCCAGTCACCACGGAGGGAGCTGATGTTTTGCCTCTGTGACTCTTCCGAGTCCGCGACTCCACTGACTCTTTGACCCCACCCCATGCCATGCTGCCTGTATGCTCGGGACGCGGCAGGGTAGGAGCTGATAGTGGTAGCAGTAGCCAGCAGTACTGAGAGCCTAGGACCAGGTTTGTATTAGCAAGTTATTGAATAATTATGAGCTGGAAGCTTCTTGTTTCAGCAATTAGCTTTACTTTAATGGTGAAATACATTACATGCCTTTTATCACAGAACAGGAAGAGAGCAGGAACAAGCAGCATACAGGTACACCCACTGAACTTAGACAGAACATCCTGTGATCACAATATCATAAAATAACACACTATAACACTGCAGTGCCACCTGCTGGACAGATAGGTATAACGCGTACAGTATTATCAGTTTATTATCAATCATGTTGTTGTTCCTAAACCCTGAAAAGGCTGTGGCTGTTGTCCTGTAAATAGAGAGCAAGGACCACAGTGGCTCTGTCACACACATGACATCTTCCACACAGACATAGTAAATCACTGCTTAGTGGGCTTATTTTAGGCCTTATTCACATGTATGCAGGTTTGCGGCCAACATTTGTGCAGGAACAGCAGCATATTCATTTTAATGGGCTACTGTGCCTGTATTTCCTGCAGAAAATAGGTGCATGCAGTGTTCTAAAAACACAGTGTCCTTGAAATCCAATGGTGATTTGGCAATTTCCCTGTGGTTCCTGTTTTAGATACGTGGCCCAGGGCGATTTTAATGACACAACATTTTATTAATGCTGCATGAACCTTTTTTCGGCAGAAAACACAGGCACAGCAGCCCATTCAAATGAATGGGCTGCTGTGCCTGCACAATTGTGGGCCACAAAAGTGCATAGATATGAACCAGGCCTACAGTAGTACAGTAATCTTTTTTTAAATAAAAATGCTGGTCGCCCCTTCAGTTTTAAGTCATAATGTGGACTTACCTGCAAACTGAGCCTTCAGCGCACCCCTCTTCTCTGGGTTCTCTATCATCAGCAGCTTGAATGGCTGTGGTGATGTCATGTTCATGGTAGTCACATCCCCATGGCACACAGAGTCGGCTGTAAATGTGATGTGAACTGTGCATGCGTGACTCAAATCACATTATCACTGGCAGGCAGGGGGAAATTCATGGCTGCATATGTTATCAGTAAATAACCAGATCAAGGTGTCAGAAGAGTGTTATGTTCAAACTCATTGTTCGCTTAAGCCTCGTTTTTACCACCGGGAAACCCGAGGGGAAAACTTGAGAACCTGGTCGGTAACTTTTTCCCCTACACGACCGGGTTTCCCGACAGGAAAACTGCCATGAGCTCTTTGGTCGGGAATCCATAGGAAAACTGCAGGGTTAAAAACCGCCGGGAATTCCGGCGGGGAAAAAGAGAGCTGGTTCTCTTTTTTTTCCCGGCAGTTTTCCTGTTGGGAAAACTGCAATGGAGCATACACACAGACGGTTTTCCTGGCCAAAAGCTCTCATGGCAGTTTTCCCAATGGGAAAACCGGTTGTGTTTACAAGGCTATACTGTTCTGTATTCCTAGGTGGAAATGGCAAAATGTCATATTGCTGCTTTTTTGTTTATGGGGGGGGGGGGTACTATAACATTACAATAGACATTGTAGTAGAGTTGCATACATGTCAAACATCAAAAGGCACTTCTGGACCAGTTCTGGACCAGTTAGCCCAGTTATTTTGCATATTGTGAAATATGATGTTATGCTGAGTAAATAGATACCTAACATGTTACACTTTAAAATTGCAGTTACAGAGGAGGTATTTTGCTTAATTATTGCTCTCACTATAAAGATCGCAGTGATACCTCAAATGTGTGATTTGAACACCGTTTACATTTGGGGGCACGACTTACATATGTGTTTATTTTGGTACACGACCTCGAGGGGACTGGGGGCAGTGACAGGTACTCTTTATGGAGGGATTGGGCATCTAAAAGACACCCAATCTCTCCTTTGCACTTCAAAGTATTCAAAACGCCAAAATCTGCATTTTGGAATACTAAAAATTGTCCCATCCCGTGTTTGGTGATAACAGCTGATCGGCCGCATCAGTTGTTATCATGAGATATCTGACCACTAGCTCTAAAAAAATTGGCTGTTATCATGAGATAGCCGACCGCTAGCAATAGCAGGCATCATCCCGATTTAATCACTTTAAGCAAGTGGTTAAAGGGAACTTATCAAACTAAAGAGGAGCTTAGGATATGGGTTGAAGATGAATTTAGATCAAGCACCACATCCAGCAAATACTTACGAAGAATAGGGAAAATATGGGAACTTGAAGGTGCTGTTCTATTGGACAACATAGGGTCCTTCTCTGTGACAAAGTCAGAAATTACAAAACGTGATGGGGCATGGCTACACAGCAACCATAGAAGATGTCAGGATCAGAATAAGAGATGTTATACATTACCTGATGTTGCATTTACTCAAATTGCATTTAACATGTGAGCGGCTTTTCAACTTTTAAATGAATAGTTTGGCATGGTTATTGTACCATTGGAAGCATTTCTTATATGACATCTAGCCATTCAAAAACCTTGTGGAGGCATATAATGACATCTATATGAGGCAAGAGCTGGTGCATTGAAACATATTGAGCATTTCATGCCAACCATGAGAATGTGAGGCATGCAAATCTAGTTCTTTTCTGTTGAGGAGAGGGATCACCTGTGCACGGGAGGAGGTGTTGTGATTTAAGGATATCCCAGCCAGGGAAGATTGAGTGAGGCCTCGTACACACGATAGATTAAACAGAGGACAACGGTCTGATGGACCATTTTCATCAGGCAAAACCTATCGTGTGTGGGCCCCATAGGTTATTTAACCATCGGTTAAAAAAAAGCCAACTTGCTTTAACCATCGGTTAAAAATCCACGCATGCTCAGAATCAAGTCGACGCATGCTTGGAAGCATTGAACTTTGTTGTTTTTTTCAGCACGTCGTTGTGTTTTACGTCACCGCGTTCTGACACGATCGTTTTTTTAACTTTTTTTTAACGGTCTGTTCTCATCGGATGGACTGATCGTGTGTACGCGGCTTTACTGGTATTTAAAAGTAGAAACACTCAGTGGATTTCATCAGCACAAACACTGGGTGAACCTTTATTATGGACTTTCTTTTGGACTTTTTTGTGGATGAATATTTGTTCTCAATACAATATTTGTATTGAGAACAAGTTTACATCGCAGTGCTACTTTTAAAGTAAACTAATTGCATTTCGATAATTTCTGTATAATTTAAAAAAAAAAAAGTTTCTTACTTTTTGATATAAAACACAGCCAGGAAAATAATGGAGAAAATCTAATTTCTTTATCAATTTAGGCCAAAATATATTCTGCTACATATTTTTTGGCAAACAAAAATTCCAATAAGCGTATACTGATTAATTTGCTCAAAAGTTATAGCGTCTACAAACTTTGAGATTTCTTTTCTTTTACTAGTAATGGTGGCAATCAGGGTCTTATAGCGGGGCTGTGATATTGTGACGGACAGTCGGGACACTAACTGACACTTTCTGGGGACAGTGACACTAATACAGTGATCAGTGTTAAAAAATATGCACTGTCACTGTACTAATGACACTGGCTGGGAAGGGGTTAACATCAGGGGTGATCAAAGGGTTAAATGTGTGCCTGACCGGTGCTTTACTACTGTGGGGGAGGCACGGTGTCCCTGCCTAGTAGAGACACAGGGTCCATGCTTTCTGTACTGACAGAATGGCGATCTGCTTTGTTTACATAGGCAGACTGCCGGTGGCCATCGAGTCTGCCATACCCACGATCAGCTGTGTCTAATGCACTTCCAGACACGGAAGTGCAGGATCACATACTTGGTATGTCATCCTCCCCAGCAAAACCACCTTGCTGCTGTATATACAATTGTGCTCATATGTTTAGATATGCTGGCATAATGTTTCAGACAGTATAAATTATAACACAAAAACATTTCTTTCACGCAGGTTAGTGTTTAGCTAAAGCCATTTATTAACAATCAACTGTGTTTAATCTTTTTAAATCATAATGACAACAGAAAATACTGTAGGAATATTTGCATTTATCAGCCAGGAAGCTGCATATGGGACGTACTTGGACATTCCATCATGACAATGATCAAAAACACAAGGCCAAGTCGACCTCGTCATTTGCTACACCAGAATAAAGTGAAGGTTCTGGAGTGGCCATCTCAGTCTCCTGACCTCAATATCATTAAGCCACTTGTAAAACGTAGAGTTCATGCAAGACAGCCCAAGAATTTACAGGAACTGGAGTTTTTTGCCAAGAAGAATGGGCAGCTTTACCTTCTGAGAAGATAAAGAGCCATATCCACAAATACCACAAAAGACTTCACGCTGTCATTGATGTTAAAGGGGGCAATACACGGTATTAAGAACTGGGGTATGTAAACTTTTGATCAGGATCATTTGGATAGTTTCTGTTGTCATTATGATTTAAAAGGAGTTAACACAGTTGATTGATAATAAATGGCTTCAGCCAAACACTAACCACGAGTGAAAGAAAAGTTGTGTTATCATAAATTCTGCCAGGGTATGTAAACTTATGGATATAGGTATATAGTCCATACAACAATCACATTTGGCATGGATGGATAATATTGAAGGAATAAACCCCATGTATCAGTTCATATAAACAGAAAATTCTTGTGATTCGCCAATGTAAAATGATGAATTGTTGAAACTCATATAGATGTGAGAAGTGGTCAGCAAGCACGACACCCAGGGCAGTGACTCCAGCACCAGAAAGGGCTGGGGAATGTATACTCTTCCCCCGTATCGTGGACGCACATGCCAGCGGCGGTGGGTCAAGTGAGCAACAACAAATCCTCTCCGGCACGTAGGCTGGTTGGAACTCATGTGAAGGGAAGCTTGCTGTGTCCACGTCTCGCAAGATCTACACTGTGACACCTCTCTGCACTGACTGGTTCCCAGTGGCAGATCTGTCCCTCGGCTCCTCTGCAGACAGGAGGCATGGTGTGCATAGAAGAATTTCCCCCCTGGTGCTTTTTTTCTATTCCGTTGCAACGAGATTTAGGACGTTATAGCTTTCAACTTTGCTTTGTGAGACGTGGGCACAGAAAGCTTCCCTTCACAGGAGTTCCAACCAGCCTACATGCCTGGAGAGGATTTGTCGTTGCTCACTTGACCCACCGCGGCTGGCGTGTGCATCCACGATACGGGGTAAGGGTATTCACTCCTTCCCTTTCTGGTGCTGGAGTGTCAGGGAAATGGCCGAAGAAGGACTGGCAATTCCGCCCAGGACAATCATGGCCGCCATGATGACTAAGGTGGGCGGTACTTCCTCCTTGTAACCTGAACAGATCACATGACTAACTTCCTGGTCTATTTAAGCCTGCTGCTGGAGCTGCTCATTGCTGGATTATCTCTTCAGTCTCCTGTGTACTTTTGACCTTGTTTCCTGATCCGTACTTATCTGTTGTGACCCGGCTTGCCTTGACCTTGCTTCCTGATCTCATGTGTTTGACCCTTGGCCTGCTTCTGGACTCTGCTCCTGCTTCCTGACCACCCGGCATGACCCTCGGCTTGTACCTGGAGCCTGCTCATGTATGACCTTGGCTCGCCCCTGTACATGCTCTGGACTGACCTACCTGTGTTTGACCCCCGTCCTGGCTTCTGGTATCTCTGTTCATTTAAATACAACAAGCTCAGTTCTGCCTGCCTTAGCCATCCCTCAGTGGCTGAAAGAGAGTGGATACCCTGCGCTGCCAGGTGTGCGTAAATGGTAGCTGCTGACACGGCTTATTCAAAAAAGCAAAACAACCAAAAAAATACGTATGTGTAGCGCTAAAATTAATAAATGAATATCAAAATACCAAAAAATGTGTATAGTAAAAAATAAAACACATATAACATTAATAAATGTTAGACACAAATTGTGAAACATGTGAGATTCCTCTGTAGCGAGGGGTGACAACAGTGCCAACTGGCACGTGAACTGATGCACCTAAGGTGGTATCAAACATAAAAACAAAGTCCAACAAAAACTCCTAAGTGTGATGATCCGAGGTATGTAGCAAAGTTCATCAACATCCACAAGTCATTCAAGTGAAAAGGTGAATAAATAGAAAAAGCGTGACTCCTTTAACGTGACAATCCCATCATCGGAAAAAGTGCAGGCTTACCGGCACTTGTTGACCACTGGTGGCATATGCCAAAAGAGGTCAGTCAAGGCTTTATATGACGATTGTCAAACAGCAATCCTTGGCAGGAAGCGTAGGTCCAACTGGTGGGTAGGTCCTTATATGGAATAGGTCCCCAGGAGTAAGCCGGAAGCTATACTGATGTTGGTATCCCAAAACCAATTGGCTCAGTGTGTTAGTGGTGCATAGAGAAAAATAAAGAGAAGTGGAGTCCTCCCGACGTGTTTCGTGGTCAAAAGCACATCGTCAGTGGCTGAGCTCATCAGACAGCAAGCAAGCACCTGGCCCACTGTGCTTCTGTGGGCACCGCGCTTCCTGTTAGGCATGTGCAATTTTTTAAGTTACGAATACGTTTTCCGTCAATTTTCGTTATTTTAGTTGATTCGTTAACATACGAATGAACGAATGGTTTAGCGCAATTGATAACGAATAACGATATTTTCAAAATAACGAATATAAAAAACAACGAAGATACGAAAGATGAAAGAAACGAAAACATAGAAACAACGAAAATACTGAACCCAAAAAAAAAAATAATTACGAAAAACAAAATGAACGAAAATGCAAACTTACTAATATTCGAAGACCGAAAAGAAAACGAAATGCCGAACAAAGACTAAAAAACGAAAATCAAAACTAACGAAAAATAAATTACGAATCTTCGGAAAACTGAAATGAAAACAACGAAAATACAAAATAATGTAAATTAGCTTTCGTTAGTACTGAAATATTTCTGGACATTGACCAATAGCCACTGAGCGCTGTCCCTTTCCTCTGAAGAGGTTTGTTCCTTCCCCCAATGAGCTTCTTTCTCATTACCTCCTGGCTCATTGTGTCTTTTTCTGTCTTAGACTGCAGTGCATCTAATTTCTAGATTTGTATTTGTAATATCTGACATATTTTAGTTTTCTTCTACGTCAGACTTCATTCTAGACAGGGTGTGTGTGCTAACTAAGACAGTCAAGTCAATCACAGTAAAATCCGAATTACAAAATTACGACGAGTAGTGTGTCGAATAAACGTAAAATGTATTCTAACAGAATTACGAATGCAATAAAATCTACAAAAGTACGTTTTTACAATCAAAGGAAATTAGACATGAAGATACGAATGATCATAAAGCAATGAAAATATATTTCTTTACGAAAATACGAATGCGGCATGATGGAAAATATAATGTAAATACGAATAACAAAACAACGAAAATTAAACTAACGTAAAAACGAAGGAACGAATAAAATCATTTTAAAAATACGAACGCGGCAGAATACAAAATATAACGAAAATACGAATCTCGATTCAACGAAAAATAAACTAACAGAAAAAAACGGAAACGGAAAAAAGAGTGTTACGAAAATACTAAAGAGTACGAATACGATAACTAACGTCTTACGAAATTACGACTCGTTACGAATCACGATAAACGAACAGAAACGAAACAGAAATAAACGAAAATTTTTGCTGTGCACATGTCTACTTCCTGTTCCCAACTCCAGGGTCGTGCTGCACTCAGCCGCAAGGGGAGCCCTCTTAGCATCTTGATCTCCGTACTCGTTTTTTTTTTACAGGATGTAAAAGAGAAGAGAGGCACCTCTGTGTAGCAATAAGTTGCTAAATGTTGTACCTTCATTAAATGTAACCATATTGCTACACTTAGAGGCTCCTCTCTTCTTTTTTATACTCAGTTGTGACATGACGCTACTCTTATATCAAGACATTGCTTGTATATCAAGGCAAAATGTATTACAAATTGTACTTGTCTCTCAAACCAAGTTACTCTCAAATCAAGGTTTTACTTTATTTATGTAAACTTATGATCACAACTGTATACAGTATACGGTTGGCAAGCGGTTAAACCCAACATATGATTTTTTTTTACAACTAATATTCTTTTATACTGGATTAAAAAAATTCAAAATGAAGTCATTTAGAAATTGGATAAAAAGGTTTAGCACTGGGAAACACTTTTTGAAAGATAAATTGTGCATTTTATATACAACTGTATAGATCAGACCAAAATGAGGGACACATGGGGAGGAAAGAGGGACAGAGGGACTTTGTTCCATATCAGGAACAGCGCCTCGAAATCAGGGACAGTTGGAAGCTATGATTAAGGTGTTCCTTTGGGTTCTCACTGATGCTAAACAAACACCTTTTCACTTTCCTTTGTGTTTCTGTTCTCTAATGTGGTTGCCAGGTGACATCTTGTTCACACAGAAATTCTGAGCAGGATTTTGTGACATAGAGGGCCTCAATGTCCAAAAAACAGGTAAATGGCAGTAAGTGGGGCTTAGCCCTGAATTCAAGGAAGTCAGACCCCAATTAACAAAGTAAGATAATTTTTTGAAAGGCATGCAGAAGAAAGTTTACTGTCTGTGAAGGATAATGTCTACACTTAGACAGAGATATTTAAAAGTTCACTTTAAATACATAGCTGTGAACACTGAACAGTATAAGTATACCCTTCACATAATACATACGGTTTATTGATTTATTTATATATTTCCTGGAATAAAATAGTCCTTTGGGAGATATATAGTACTTCTTTTGCAATATAAGTGCTGTGTGCACAGATTGACTATTAAACCCTTTTATTCTAGTGCTCTAATTTATTTCTTATCTGATGTCCAAGAAGACAATGTATAACATGCATAACAGATTTATTGTGCATATTAGCCTTAAATATGTACTGATAGTGGGAATGCTTAAGGCATATATGTAAAATTGTTACAGTACAGACATCGACATAATTAATTACACAATGCACAACATTGCCCATTCATGTTCCATGTAAAGATATTTTTATTAAGCATAACCTTGTGAGTAGCTTTTGTGATATTTTCATTGCAAAGAAGTGCAAAGTTACAGCATATTGGATTGAGTATGGCTAGCAAGATATTTGGTGGCCAAGTGGTTATACAGAATCTCGAGCCATTGGCAATGGGCTTGATTACGACTGGGGATGAGTGAAATTGCGATTTTTTCATTTGAATACAATTTTGGAAATCTGGAGATTTTGGTGAAATTTTGCCATTTTGGCAAAATGCATTATAGTCAATAGGGAACGTAAAGATGGTTCTTGGAGATATTCAAGGATAAAACAGGCTTTAACTGGCTGGGTTACAGGAGTTCCCTTCAACTACGGCATCTTCAAATGCACAAAAAAACGCAAATGAAAACAGCTAAATTTCTCACCCCAAAAAAACACACTTTCTAAAAACAAAAAGAATGTATTTTTCATACATGTTTAACAACTTGAGGATTTTAAACATAAGAAAAACTATTAAAATATCACAATTTCTTGGCTCCTCTCCCCCTGCAGCAGCAGCCATGCTTCCACTATTACCAGCAATAACAAAGATACCTGGGTATTGCTATGTCAAGGCCTGTATTTGAACTTGGCACCTCTGCTATGTTAGCCAATATCTCTCCCTATGTGCTTCCTGGAATGCTGGACAGCTCCCTGGACAATTCCTTGAATGCTCCTGTCTTGAACCTTGTTTGTCTTGAACCCTGAACTCTTTGCTCCTCTCATGAACTTCCTAGTTTAAGCCATGTCTCTGCACTTCCTTTTTGCCAGATTATTGTGCTCTCTCAGCCAGTATCTCGCTCTCCTCTTCCCAGCTGCCATGCATATTTTTCTACCACTCGCTATCATCCCTTGGCTTGTTCCTCAACTATGCTTCTGCATGATCCAAACCTGCAAATGCTTGTTACTGACCTATTGGCTTGTTTACTGACTACGCTTTTGTTTGATCCTCACCTGCTTAATCTGCTACTGGACCCTGGCTTGCTCACCCCCTGGTGGAGCAGTCCTGAGGACCGCGACCTGGTGCTAAGCAGTAAAATCCATCTCCACCATCAGGAGCTCTGGTGAACACCAGGTAGTACTTAGACTGTGCACCTCAGATGACCCTGCGTCATCCGCCAGGGTGACCTGCCTATATTGCTATCCGGTTTCTGTGTGATTTTCCCACTGCTTTAGCAACTGGTCTTCGAGCCTGACCCCTTGATCATGACAGAATAATCCAGCCCACAAACATGGAGGTAGCTATAGCAAATGTTGTGGCTCCTCTTAGGCAGCAAATTGCTGAGCTGTGTCCTTGCTTCGGCAGGACATATACTAAAATTGCTGAACTGCAAGAATTTTGGTGTTACCTACCAAAAAAAAGTTGCCAAACCAGAAATGATAGTAGAAAGACAACAGGAGGAGTTTCATACTCTGCAGAGACAACTGCTGGATCAAGATGATACTAACACATATATCCACCAGCCTCAACCATCTAAGTTTAATGGAGACCGTCGTCATTACAGGTGTTTCCTTAATCAGTGTCATATATTTCCAAATGAACCCTGCTGAATCTACTTCCGAGAAAAAGAAGATATGTTTATTATCGGACTTCTGACTAGCTTGGGCCTCTTGCCTTATGTAGAAAAAGATGGTGCAACTTTGAAGAAGTTTCATAGCCTGCAGCAGGGTAAACACACTGTCACTGAGTACACAGCTGAATTCAGAGGTTGGAACCCTGCAGCACAAAAAAGTCAGTTCCACCAAGGGCTTTTTGAACTGTAAAAGATGAGCTTGCCATGGTAGACGCCTAATGATCTTGGGGGCTTTTTCCAATTATGTATCCAAATTTATCAGAGACTTAGAGAAAAGAGGAATGAGAGACTGAGAATGTGTGGTAGTAATGGTGGCATACCTTTCTGCTAGTCCATTTGTTCAGCAGGATTTAAATGTTGCTCCGGGTTCTAACACTCCAAGCCTATGCAGGTTAACACTATTAAGAGATCCATTTCCATTCAGCAGAGAGAGAGAAGGTGCTCAGAGAACTTATGTCTATATTGTGGAGACTCTGGTCATTACGCAGCTAATTGTCCTAACGAGGGGAGAAGAACAATTGCTCTGACTGATGTGCTTGTGACTGAACAAATAAATTCCATTAGTCAGTCTATCTCCCCATTGATTCCGAAAGAAAATAAAGAGAATTCTCTATTATCCCATGTTGTCATCCCTGTTAAGCTTATCTCTGAGGGCCGTGAAATTCCCTGCTCTGCTATGCTAGACTCGGGGCTGGAGGGAACTTTATGGATATAGAGTTTGCCCACAGCAATAATATCCAAGCAAAAAATACATCCGCTCCTTTTGAGTTGGAGGCGGTTGATGGTTCACTCTTATCTTAGGACCTGTTACCCATAAAACAGTTCCTCCACTTCGAGGCTGACCATCGTGAGACCATCAGCTTTCAGTTGATTACATCCCCTAAATTTTCAGTCATTTTGGGCATTTCTTGGTTCTCTACTCACAATCCCTCCATCAACTGGGGAACAAGGATTATAGATTTCACATCCTCCTATTGCGAGGAATACTGTAGGGAACTTGGTCGAACAGGTTCACCGCCGGTCATGGAATCACAGGTGGATGCGGTTACTATGCAGTTATATGACAACTTGCCTCCACAGTGCCGTGAGTTTCAGGATGTCTGTGATAAGAAAAATTATGATCAATTACCTCCTCGATGCCCATATGATTGCCCCATTGAGCTGCTCCCTGGGACAGAAATACCTTTTGGCCGCCTTTTCGATCTGTCAGAACCTGAATTAAAGGTGCTCAGGGAGTGGCTTGATAAGAATTTAGAGAAGGGCTTTATTAGACACTCAACATCTCCTGCAGGAGCATTCATGTTCTTTGTTTAAAAGAAAGACTCCACCTTGCGTCCATGCATTGATTACAGACACATGAATAAAAGCACTCTTTGAAACTGGTATGCACTCCCTTTGATCTCTGAAATGTTGGAAGAGTTTGAACAAACCCAGATATATTTTTTGGGGTATATTATTTCTCCAGATAGAGTGAGCATGGATCCCAAGAAGATTAAAGCAGTGGTAGATTGGCCTGCCCTTGGAAACATTAAGGAAATTCATCGATTTGTCATGTTTGCCAGTTTCTAAGAAACTTCCCTAAGGTGATAGCTCCAATTACACAGCTCACAAAAAAAGGGTGCCCTTTGTGTGGTCACCTAAAGTCCAGGCTGCTTTTAGAAAGTTAAAAACTCTTTTCAGTTCCGCACCGGTATTGGCACATGTCGATCCTGAACTACCGTGTTTCCCCGAAAATAAGCCCGGGTCTTATATTAATTATGCCAACAAAAGACACAGTAGGGCTTATTTTCGGGGTAGGTCTTACCATGTAATGTGCGGTCTTCTCTCCCCCTCTCCCTCCCTGCCTGTCAGGAATCCCCAGTGTGAACCGAGTTAAAATGCTTGTACAATCCTATAATCCACTCTATTACAGTATTATATAATGTACAATGTGTGCGTTTCTGTAATATAATTGTGCCAAATACCTTCGTTATAGCGCCGCTCTGCACTTCTGTTACCCGCTGGAGCTCTTTTCCCCGCAATTATATTACAGAAACACACACATTGTACATTATATACTACTGTAATATAGTGGATTAGAGGATTTTACAAGAATTTTTAACTAGGGCTTATTTTCGGGGTAGGGCTTATATTGCAGCCCTCCTGGAAAACAACGCTAGGTCTTATTTTCAGGGTAGGTCTTATTTTTGGGGAAACAGGGTACCTTTTGTAGTGGAGGTGGATCTTTCTGACTCTACCGTGGGAGCTATCTTTTCTCAACGAAGTGGTGAAAAGATGCAGCTTCATCCTTGTGCTTACTTCTCTCATTTAATGTCTTCAGGTGAAATGAATTACGACATTGGGAATAAAGATTTACTGGCAATTAAGGAAGCCTTTTCTGAATGGAAGCATCTACTGGAAGGTGCTAAGCATCCTGTGATCGTTCTTACTGATCCTAAAAATCAAGAACGTCTTTAAGACAAGCAAGTTGGTTGCTGTTCTTTTCCAGGTTTATTTTTATTATCTAATATCAACCTGGGTCAATAAATGATAAGGTTCCTGCCTTATCTTGGATGTTATTGGGGGCCTCTCCAGGAAAACAACTCTGAATGCACAATCCTGCCTCAAAAGAACTTCCAAGGGGCGACACGTTCTAAAGCATTCTTGAGTCTCCTCAAAGAAGGGTACAATAATGATACGCTCCTCATTAATCCTCCTATGGACATCAACCTTGAGTACAAAACCTGGTACATGTACCTGGATCTGCTTGGGTTGAGGCCCTTAGGTTGGTTTATGACTTCAAACTTGCTGGACATATTGGAGTTCATAAAACATAAAACGTTCCTTTTGGTGTCCTGGGTACAAGAAAGATGTTATAAGTTATGTAGCCTTGTTCCTGATATGTGCTATGCAATAAGACACCCCAAGATTCTCATTTTGGGATTGCTCCAGCCACTCCCTGTTTCATGAAGTCCATTGAGGTCAATTTCTATGGACTTTGTGGTCGATTCCTCCCCCTCAAAAGGAATGACTTCTATATTGGTAGTCGTCGACCGCCTCACTAAGATGGGAGACTTTATACCTGTTTCGGGGGGACCCTCTCCTGAACAATCTGCAAAGTTGATGGTTCGAGAAGTCTTTAGGCTACATAGAATTCCTGAAGATGTGGATGAAGTGTCAGACAGAGGAGTACAGTTTACTTCAACATTTTGGAAAAGCTCAGCTATAGGAGTAGCAATTAATCTGTATTCTGCTTTTCATCCTCAGTCTAATGGTCAAACTGAGAGGACCAATAAAACTTTAGAGCAGTACCTTCAATGTTTTGTTAGTTATCTTTAGGATGAAGGGGTGGGCTATCTTCCTACGGCAGAATTTGTTTAGAACACCCCTCAAAGCTATTTTTTCTTAAACACCAGGTATCATCAAGTTTTTATTCCTGACCTCCCTACCTGAACTCCAATTCCTGTGGTTACCAACAGAAAAACTGCATTGCAGGAAACTGGTGAAGACTTTGAGGGAGGCTTAAGAATGTTCCAAAAGGGCTGCTGATAGACATCGCAGATCACTTTGTATTGATAATGTGGGTAACAAAGTTTGGTTATTAACTAAAAATGTAAAGGTTCATGTTCCATCTGCAATGTCAGGAAAAGGTTTGTAGGACCTTTCCAGAATTTTGCTCTGATTTAACCTAGTCAACATTTGCTTAAAACTTCCTGACAGTATTAAAATGCACCCTGTTTTTCATATATTACTACAAAAAGCATTTAATGAAAATTATTTTTCTGGAAGAATTCTTCCACCCATCCACCTGTTGAAGTACATGGTGAAGGAGAATTTGTGGTGGAGAAAACTATTGATTCCAGGATCTTTCTGAACAAATTACAATATCTGGTTCAATGGGAAGGATATGGGCCAGAAGAAAATACTTGGGAGCCTGAGGAAAATGCTTCAAGATTGACAAGAGAATTGCACCACACATTTCCTCACAAGCCTGGCCCTAAGACATCAAGGAAACATCCTGGGCAGAGGGGGGTACTGTCAGGACCTGTGTAAAGCAATGTCTCTTTCTGCTGAGCTACCAGGAATGATGGACAGTTCCCTGGACAATTCCTTAAATAATCCTGTCTTGAAACTTGTCTGTCTTTAACCCTGAACTCTTTGCTCCTCTCATGAACCTGTCATGAAAATTAGTAAAAACAATAAATGTGTTTGCTTTACCAGTGATATAAAATTCCCAAGCAGTAAACTTTTATGTTAAAAACAATCCTTTGTTGGATACATGCTTAGCAACTTGAGGATTTTAAACATAGGAAAAACTATTAACATATCATAACTTCTAGGGCATATCCCCTGTGTATGACTACTCTTCCCCCGCAGCAGCTCCGCTTCCACTATTACCAGCAATAAAAATTGGTATTGCTTTGTCAGGGCCTGGATTTGAACTTTGGTCCTCGGCTGTGTCAGGCAAGGTCTCATCCTGCTGTGCTTACTGGAATGCTGTACAGGTAGCAGGACAAATCCTACAATGCTCCTGTCTTGAACCTTGTTTGTCTTTAACCCTGAACGATTTGATCCTCTCATGAACGTTCTGATTTAAGCCATGTCTCTACACTTCCTGTTTGCCAGATGTTTGTGCTCTCTCTCTCTGGGATCTACTGTTTATGTATTATTAGAAGGAACAGATAATCAGCTTTGTTTTCCACTCCACAGGCTGTCTCCGATTTGATCCAGAGGAAGATTAGATAAAAGTGGTTTCATAATCAACAGAATAATGGAAGACCGCTATACCTGTGGAGAGCAAGGCCTTTAAAGTTTACATTAAGTAAACAAGTAAACATTTTATAACAGAAGCAAAGAAAAACGTATTTTTTTCAAAATTTTCAGCCTTTTTTTTATTTGTTGTGCAAAAAATAAAAACCCCAGCCATGATCAAATACCACCAAAAGAAAGCTCTATCTAAAATGATAAAAACATTGTTTGGGTGGAGTGTAGCATGACCGCGCAATTGTCATTCAAAGTGCGACAGCACTGAAAGCTGGTATTGAAGTGGTTAAAAAATATGATTATTTTATATTAATCAGAAACAACATTACATAGTAGTTGTCATAGAAACAGAAATCAGATGAGTTTGTTTGAAGATGCACCTCCTGGACATCGTGGGCACCCGATGGCCAACACTTGCTGGGTTTGCAGTACTACATCTTTGACTGACAAGTTGGTTTGTCAGTCCTGCTTTTAGGAAGGGATAAGATAGAAGAAGGCAGATGTGAGGGAAGTGACAGCTCTGGTAACAGAATTGGTCAGAGAATAAATGCTGGAAGCCTCAGAATTCTAAATAATTATCACCAAAAGGGAGTCTGTATGCTGCCATGAAGATGCACCAGAAAAGGAAAATGATGGAACAATTTTCCATTTCTTTTAAATAAAATGTATTTCTATTTAACCCAATATTAACCATTATTGAACCATAATAAACCCTATTCTACTCCTTCCTCCTTTTTAGATTTTTTTGTTTAAGATGAATTTATTTTTCATTAATTTTTTTTATTATTTTTCCAGTGTCCAAAAAAATTTGTAAAATTAAAAAAATGTTTTTTTTTTATTTGTAAATGACTTTCCATGTTTTGTACCACAGACATCATTTAGTTTCTTTCAACAAAGATAAACTGTAAAAAAAAAAAAATTAAAACCATAAATGTTTTCATATTTTATGTCTTTTGTCCATCGATTACATAAAAAATTAAATAAGGTTTGCAAGAGAATATTGCCAAAAGAAAGCCTAGCCCCCCCCCCCCCCCAAAACAAAAAAAACAAAAAAAAAACATTGTACTCTATGTGCTACTCTGCGTAATCTAAAAAATGATAAAGTTATGACCAGATAAACATGCCCATATTGGAAATGTATAAATGTGCTCTGGTCCTTAAAGCAGAGTTCCGGGCATCATTTTTTATTTTTTTTTGCAAGCTAAAATTAATCACATTAAATAGTCCCTAAAACATATTAATATCTCCCCAATCATTCCAGAAACCATTGCAAACACTTGCCTTATATCCTCCAGCTCATGTTGTGGCCGTATCCATCATATGTGTGGGCATGTGACGCCCAGTTCCTTTTTCTTCCTGGTAGTTCCTTTTTCTTCCTGGTTTTCAGGGAGAGGTGCATGCTGAGCGCTTTTTAGGCACAGTAATGCCCAGAGACTCCTGTGAAATGAGTGTCATAATTTCCCAGGAGGCAATGAGGTCTTAGGACAGGAAGTTGAACCACCTAGAACCAAGAACTAGGCAGATTACAAATACTGCCTAGTAACAGTCAGATAAAAGTGAGTAAAAAAATTGTTTTAAAAAAAAAAAAAAAAATTGTTTACATTAAAGGTAAGCTGTTAATAGAATGTTCATTTTTAGGATGGAACTCCGCTTTAAGGGGTATAAAGGTAAGAGAGTGGTTAAATATGTGTGAAGTCCAGGTAAGTTATAATGATTTTACTTGTGTGGTCCAATTAGGTCATATACTGTAGCTATGGATGAACTGACAGCAGTCTTATTTGGAAATAAGCTCCATCTTTATAGCAAAAATTGGAAGTTAAGTTTTACCTAAGACAAAGGAAGACCTGCATAAAATTGAATAACCTATTTGTAAAAATGTTTATAAGGCAGGGAATGTGCCCTTCATCAATCATTCTCTAAAGGACTAATTGGTGAATGTGTTTTAAATTACAGTGATTGACCAACCTGCAGTGAATTATTGGTGAATGTAACATTCACTGCTTTATAAATATGCCCTTTGCCTCACCAACATCTTGTGCTTTGCAGATGGTCCTTTTCTATACCTTAATTTTCATCAATTATTCAGTATTAGTTGAATAACTTATTCTAACAAATCTGTATTAGACACCACAAAGTTTACTGGAGATGTATTAACAGATCAATGATTTAATGATTGAACCAGCACAAGACAACAGAGGTTTTATTGCAGTCTAATAGCATACATACTTAATTCTGATTTCTTCTAGACTGAAATACAAGTGCTTGTGTTAAAATCTTTACTTTATGAGAAAAATAAGGAGAAAATCATTATATTTCTTTAAGAATCTAGACTAACAATAAATGTGCTGTTATACATTTTTCATTCAGTGCTGCACTGTCCCCTGATGGTCTCACAAATGGGATACAACAGATGTGACCATTGCTTGTAGTTTACAAGTTAATAAGTAAACAAAAAAAGAACAGAACAGAATAAAAAGACATTCTGCAATAGAGTGAATGCCACATTTTTTTATACAGTTCAATAGCAATTTTAGGTAGTTGTATTGGGTTTAAAAATAGATACACTAACAATCTAATATTTCAGCACAACACTGTTCTTTTAAATGGTGTCATATTCATAACTAAATTGTCTTGTATTTCAAAACAGGAAGAAAGAAAGAGCTAAGGATAATATTTATTTCTATAAAGAATGTATTAAAGCTGGAGTTTGTGAACTTTTTATTCTAATGATCCAAATAACAATTTTTTATAAGACTGGAACCCAAGACTATAATTCTTACAGAAATGTCAACAAAGTCATACAAGGGCAAACAACAATAGGCGCATTATAGATAAAAAAAAAATAACTTGAACAAACATTTAGGCCCCATTCACATTTCACATAGCAGAAACACATGGGGCGTGGCTTGGCGCGCGATGCGAATGGCAGCAGTGTGAGGGAGCTCCGGCAACTCGTGAGACCTAGGAGCTGAAAAAAGGCCAGCTACAGGGTGACTATGCCCTCCCAACTTCGCAGAGGGTCACACAACCGTTCCCTGCGATCATTGAACACCCCTAAACGAAAAACCACGCCGACTAACCTCTGCAAATTCGGCTTCACCAGCAGTAACAAGGCCTCCAAGATGGCGCCACCGCATAGACTGCACATGGAGGAAGACCTAGACGAGGATGACGAGGTTTCCCTACCGGCCTCTGAGGAATCTTCCAGAGGTAACGACACAAACGACAGCCCTCTGACATACGCTATGATGGCAGATATTGCGGCAGACATCAAAAACTCTTTTGCTATGGCCATCACGGACATTAAATCGGAGCTCATGCGGCTCTCTGAGCAGATAGCCGTGACGGAGCGCGCGGGGAAGAGACGGGACAGAGCCCTGCTCAGACTCGACGAAATAACTGCCAACCACAACCACCACCTCATTGACATGAACAGGCATATCGAGGACATTGACAACAGGGGGAGAAGACATAACATCCGGGTGAGGGGTGTACCTGAGACGGTGAACCCAGACCAAGTGAGGCCTACCCTAACCGCCATCTTTAACAACCTGATGGATAGGCCGGAGCAATCCCCGATTGAGCTCGATAGAGCTCACAGAGCCCTAAGACCCAGAGCCCCGGACAACAACCCCCCCAGAGACATTATATGCTGCCTCCCAAACTTTGGCCTGAAGGAGGAGATTCTCCGGAAGGCTAGGATGGCGGAACAGGTCACACATGAAGGAGCTGTACTACAACTATTCCAGGACCTGTCCCCCATCACACTGAGGAACAGAAGAGCCCTGAAACCCCTTCTTGAAGTCCTCCGAGAGAAAAATGTGCCCTATAGGTGGAAGTTTCCCTTCGCGCTACAGGCCAACTATATGGGCAAACAACACCTGCTCAGGATACCAGGAGAACTACAGAAGTTTTGTGAAAACCTGCAGATCGCACCAGTGAACCTACCGGACTGGTATGCAGAGTTTCTCCTTCCCCCGCCGGTCAACAACCCCCAACAGTCGCCGGGACCACCATCATTACTCTCCCCACTCCAACAAAGGTCCCGACGTACCAACCAGAATGACCGCTTTGGCAACTCGCCTGCTACCTCTAGGAGCTCCAAAAGTCCCAGAATGAAGGAAGCACAGAGATTCTGAAACATTTTTGAGCCGCGATCACCCAGATTTTTCCTCCCCGAAGAGCCCTCAGTAACCTGAAGCAAGTTTGACAACCTCCAGTTCCAGATTTTGGTCTGTTTTTGATCATCTCGTCTGACCTCGGGGTTTTTCTTTGTTCTTATTTTTCCTTTTTTGCAATTTTTTCTTTTACCCTTCTATCTAAGCCACAGCCCACACAATTCAATCCATGGTACACTATGAGTGAGAATCCCCAGTTCCTACACCAGATGGAGCATGAGCTCTGAATTTGTCACCACGGCTGGCTCAAGAAGGAAACTTCAACACAAGCACTATTGTCACTATACAGGAACTAACACTCTAATTGTTATGGTCTTTCTGCTGTGATAAGATCCCCATCACCGCAGTTTACTGACACCTGTATCACATTTCATGCAGGGGAATGACTGAACTACTGCAGCTGACCCTAAACCTTAAACCACACGCACTTAGATATACGCAGATTTATACAACATAGCTACAGGGCTCTAATTTTCTTTCCAAACCCTAGACCCCTTATGTTTACAGGATCAGAGACGTCCACCGGATACAGCAGATGCAGATGATTGGATCTACATCACTACACCCAGAAGGACAGATACATCGCAATCAAACAACGTTGAAAACCAGACACTCCATAAAGCCCTTCTGTTGGTCCTAACCGTGAGTAAACTACCACCACACCTACAAAATACTTCTTGGGCATTCGCCCCCTCTAGACAGATACCCGCACTTACCTAGCCAAGATCACACCTCACCCCACTGAGGAGGCTTCTACGGTGGCAGTGAAGAACCAACATCTGCTATTTTGGAGATATGCAAAGTCTATAGCAAACTAAAGAGATGTTTCATGACTTAACTCCCCTTTCATCTCTTACCTACTATATTCAGGGGGTTGTCGAACTCAGTTATGTTTTATGGAGGGAAATTTTTACTTCCCTTTTTTGTTTCAGTTCTTTTTTATATATTTTGCTCAATTCTAAAAAACCATTATTTCCTGCAGGGCTGATAACTGTTGTCAGGTTCTATATGGAAATATGTTACTGAGCGTGGTTGCACAGAAACTTAAGATTGTGATTACGTAGCATATGTTATAACAGAATTTGTAAGTTATACAGGACTCACAGGATGTTCTGATTTATACACTAGTTTACCCTGTTCTTTCACCTCCAATTCTCTATCCGGCCTGAGCAAAAAGAAACATAGAGGAAGGGGTGATACCTTTCCATGACAAATCCTCCTAGGTCACACGACCCCCGATTTCTTCACGAACACACTAATACAGGTTTTTATTACCATTTACCTAGATCTCTACAATATTAGTAGCAGATCTGATACATTCCACTCACGCTCCTCCCACCTTCCTCCAAGAGCACAACTTAATTCTTAGTAAAATAAGAATATAGTAGACTCTCCACACTTCTAGTGTGTACTTGAGTAACGCTCACATTTATCCCCCTATCTTCCTTACCCTCCCTTTCCCTCATTCCTACCTCTCCCCCCCACTCTTCTTACCTATCACCTCACGTACCCCCCCCCCACCTTCCTGGGTTCCAACCCCAGGGACCCATTGCCTCATTACCAAAACAGACACCTAAGGGCTAAAAGTTACCACCATGGCCTACGCCTTCCTGGGGAAAGCCCCCTCTATCATATCACACAATGTTAATGGACTAAACACTCCAGAAAAGAGAACCAAAATGTTACGCGAACTTAAAAAAGTGCGTCCCTCAGTGGTTTTCCTACAAGAGACCCACTTCAAAGGTCAGGACATACCCAAACTAACTGATAACCTCTTCACGAAAGCATTCCACGCCACGAACCCCCTAGCTAAAACCAAAGGAGTCTCCATCCTTTTTAACAAGGACTCTCCCTTCGTACTTAAACAACTCCTAGCAGACCCAGAAGGCAGATTTCTTTTTCTAAAAGGCTCATGGGCAGGGTCACCCATCACTCTAGCCAATGTCTACTTTCCCAACACGGCCCATATCACGTTCTGCCGCAGAGTCGTGGATGAACTCACACGATTCGCGGACGGGTGTGTTGTCCTCGGAGGAGACTTTAACATCCCTCTTTCCCCACTGAGAGACACCTCTTCGGGACATACTCATGTTTCTTTCAAAATCCTGAAACGTATCAAAGTCATGCTACAATCCCTTACACTGGTGGATGCATGGAGGTCAACACACCCGTCCGAGAAGGATTTCACATATTTCTCTGCCCCCCACAAAAAATATTCGCGTATTGACATGATCCTCGTTTCCCAAAGAGACCTAGGAAACGTCTCCAGGGCTGAGATTGGCATCATCTCGCTCTCGGACCACGCCCCAGTAGCCATAAACCTTGAGCTTGACCCACCCAAAAGATCCACTTTTAACTGGAGACTTAACGCGTCCCTACTCACAGACCAGATGATTAAAGACGACATACATCAAACAATCACCACATTCTTTCTAAATAACCCAGCTGCAGACACGAACCCCCTAAATAATTGGGAAACACACAAATGCATTGTACGAGGAGAGTTGATAAAGTGGGGATCCAGGAAAAAAAAGGAAAGAGACAAAGAAATCACTAGACTGACACAACAAATAGCCAATCTAGAAACACAACACAAACAATCATTGTCAATCTCTGTTGAAGAAGAACTGGTAAAGTGTAGGGCGGACTTAAAACAAATACTAGACATTAAAATTAGGAAGTCCCTCTTCTTCAAGAAGAATATCTTCTACGAACAGGGAGACAAAAGTGGAAGGCTCCTTGCAAATGCCCTTAGAGATGCAAAATCAACGAATCAAGTCCACGCCATTAGTGATAAAGGGGGTATATTGAGACATGAACCTGAAAAAATAGCAGAACTCTTCCACAGGTTCTATGACAAGCTATACAACTTACCAAACCAACATAAACCCTCACACATAAAGAAATCTAAAACGGAAACCATATCTGAATTCCTAAGAGATAGCGGACTTCCCTCATTCAATCGAAATGAAATCACCGTTCTAGAAAGCCCCATAACCGCCCTAGAACTACAGGCTGCCATCAAGGATCTGAAAACAGGAAAGAGCCCCGGTCCTGACGGATTCACATCCCAATACTACAAAATATTTACAAACATATTATGCCCTCCCCTGCTTTCTACCTTTAACTACCTAGCAAAGAACAAAAACACTTCCAACTCATTCCTCATGGCACACATCGCTGTTGTCCCCAAACCCGACAAGGACCATACTGATTGTGCTAATTTCAGGCCCATATCACTCTTAAACGTTGACTTGAAACTTCTGGCCAAAATCCTTGCCAACAGATTAAAACCCATACTCAACAAAATTATAGGTCCTGAACAGGTGGGCTTTATGCCTGGAAGAGAGGCCAGGGACAACATTACCAAGGCACTAAACCTAATTCACCATGCCCAAAAAACTAAATTTCAAGGAATGCTTCTATCAACAGACGCCGAAAAGGCATTCGATAGAATTTCTTGGGACTACATGTTTGCCACATGCTCACATATAGGGCTAGAGGGAAACATGATGTCTTGGATCTCGGCCCTATACCAGAACCCACAAGCCAGAGTCAAAGTAAACAACATACTCTCTAACCCGATAAATATTAAGAATGGTACACGCCAGGGATGCCCACTCTCGCCTATACTCTTCATAATTTCTTTAGAACCCCTAATCCGAACAATTAATCTTTCAAGAGAGGTGAATGGGTTTGTGGCAGGAGATAAGGAATACAAAGTGGCTGCGTATGCAGATGATCTGCTATTCTTTCTTACACAACCCCATCTCTCTATCCCCAATTTACAAAAAAATATTCGACACTTTTGGTTACATCGCACATTTTAAAATTAATCAATCCAAATCTGAAGCACTAAACCTTACCCTACAACCTGAACACCTAACCTTGATCAAATCAAACTACCAATTCAAATGGGCCCCCACGACACTTAAATACCTAGGTATCCACCTAACTAAATCCATAGATTCCCTATTCAACTTCAACTACACCACCCTCCTAAAATCTATCTCTGAAGACCTTAACAAGTGGACCACAAAACTGTTTTCATGGTTCGGCAGAGCCTCTATTTTAAAAATGACAGTCCTCCCCAGACTCCTTTACATATTTAACGCCCTCCCTATACATGTCCCAGACACATTCTTCACTAAATTAAGCAGGATACAAAGACGCTTCTTGTGGGCAGATAAGAATCCCAGAATAAATTTTCAGCTACTAACCCGCTCCAAAATAAATGGAGGCATCGGCCTCCCAGATTATAGAAAATACCACCAAGCATCCCACATAACCAGGATCATTGACTGGCACTGCCACGCTAGAGAGAAAGACTGGATCAGACTGGAACAACAGCTAGCTCCTCATCAAACTATATACTACCCATGGACGGTACACTCCAGGAACACTAAGACAATAGAACACCCTCTAATAGCAACTACCCTCACTATTTGGCACAAAATAGCAAGAAAACATGACCTTGCCTCCATACCTGGTCCCCTCACTCCAATTTTCAACAACCCAGACTTCCACCCAGGCCTAAACAGAAAAGAATCCCCCAATCTTCTAGCCACACACTGCATCTCTAGCACCACAGTTAAAACCTACGAGACCTTACAAAAAGAAAGGAAAGATGTCCTACCTGGATTTTGGTTCTATCTACAATTAAGAGACTTCCTGGTTAATACCAAATCCCGCCCCTCATTCCGTCTCCCTCTGACAGCTCTTGAGCACATTTGCCTTAAAGGATCACAGGTACCACACACCACTTCCCTGGCCTATTCATGGCTAAATCAACCGCTACTCAACGAAACCAACAAATACAAATTAAAATGGGAAAGTGATCTTGGGATACAGATAGAGGATGCAGCCTGGGAAAAAGCATGTATCATGGCACATAAGTGCTCATTGAGCACTAAGTACCAAGAAATCTCGTACAAGATCCTCACCCAATGGTACATTACACCACAGAAGGCTAAAAAGTGGTTCAACACAAACTCTGATGTGTGCTGGCGCTGTGAGAGGGAGACTGGCTCCTTCTTACACATATGGTGGGACTGCCCACAAATTCTTGATTATTGGAGGGGGGTGGTTGAGTGGACCAGGCACATCACGGAGACCTCTATTACACTTGACGCTGCTGCATGCCTGCTCCATGTCAACCGTCTCCCAATCAGTAAGTACAAGAAAACCCTCACCAGACATTTACTAAATGCGGCCAAAACTCTCATTCCCCTACACTGGAAGTCCAAGCAGTCCCCAACGATTAAGGACTGGTTGGACAGAGTAGCATTCATACATAAAATGGAAGAGATACTGGCAATGAAAAAGGAGTCCAGTGACGGATTTAATGCCCTTTGGCAACCCTGGTTTCTATTTAAATCATCCACTGAATTCCATGTACTAAGCTCAGGATAGTTCTTAGATACCCAACTAACCGATAAGATTGAAAACGTATGTTGTCGATAGATTTTGGAAGTGTTATGCCTAAGTAGCAGATAACAGAATGTTGTTTATATGCATTACCCCTTACATTTCCTACCTGATCTCCCTCGCCCCCCCTCTCCCCACCCCTCCCTCCCTCTCCCCCCCCCCTCCTCTCCCATTAATAACTATCACAGTAACTAAATATCGGACCCTGTTTTTCAGTATTTTACCTCTACTTAAGATACCAAATGTTATACGTCTAGACATGGATGTTACCACTCATTGCTATGTACAAAACTTTCATTTGTATACACTGTAAAAGAAATGTCACTTGTATACTTTGTTTAAGCTTTCAATAAATACCTTGATTGAGAAAAAAAAAAAAGAAACACATGGTCCTGCTCACAATTTATTATTTTTTTTTTTAACGTTTAACACGTGTTTCTGCGTGTCACGCATAGGGTAAGCCTGTTCCTATGTCACGCCAAAGAAGCTTATGGACCAACTTTTTTTACATTTTCACACATTTTGCCATGTAACTTTTGCAGCAAAATTGCACCTCATTTGGGGTGTCATTAAGAATGAATGCCACCGAAGCGTGGGATGCATGTTTTGCCATGATTTTAGCATGATTTGGAATTGAAGGCAGAATCAAAATAATTCTGCCTGCGATTCCAAATTACTAAGTGTGAGCAGGGCCTAAAACAGGTTTATATTCATAATATATTGGGGAGGGGGGTAGTAAAGGACTGCACATGAGAATCATTGCAGAACTACCTGGCCTAGACTTAAGCTACTGTATGATGCTGGTTAGTTACTCAACCAATTATATTTTATATCAAGCTGATTCTGCTTTAAATTAATTAACGTTCTAATATTAAAACACTGTATTTTGATAGTTACTGTAGTTTAATGTAGGTGTTTTTATACAAAACTCTGATTTAGCTTAGTCAATTTAAAGCTTTCATTACTAAGAACTTTACCACATAGAATGCATTGTGGTAGCTCTTCAGGATCCATGCACACTGGGCTTAAAAAAACTCCTGTGCCCCAGGAAGAAAAAACGCTCATATAGAACTTTTTTTGAACATCGTTTAGGTAAGTTTAGGAGAGTTTTGCGTTTTTTTGCCAGAAAGCTCCAATCAGAAACGCAAACCAGTATAGGTTTTTTCCTGCCTCTAAACGTTAAGCTAAAAATATGCCTATAAGCCTCCTAATGTGCATGGACATGTAGGATAACATTGAGCTGCTTCTACAGCCAAAACGCTAAACTCCTGCAGTAGCAGTGATTTTTAAGCCAGTGTGCATGGAGCCTACAGAGAAATAAAAAATATGGTAAACTGTATTTTCTTTTAATAGTAGACACTTCCAACTAGAGCCAGGTCTTTTCACCTCTCATTTTTGTCTGGGTAATTTCTTCCTGGTTCTCCATCATTTGGTGCTATCAATCAAAATCAGTGCGCTATTACTTATCAATGATCTATCAATTCCGTGTATGGACACAAAGTCAAGTCATGACCCATATCAAACATATCTATCGCCCATTTGTGTCCTGAACCTTGGTTTAAAGTATAATTAAAAGCCAATTTGTATTTTTTTTTGGAGTAAAAAGAGATAAGGACGACACCTGTCAGTTTTTTATTGCTCACTATGCTCTTGTTAGAGAGATTCACCAAAGTTTGGGTTATCACCAGAACAGGAATATACATTTTCCAATAGGGATACTACTTCTGATGACACTGTTGACAACCAGGAATTTGCTCACTTTAAGGATTTCATTTGACTTGCTGTTTTGGCTATGGGACAGGAAATAAAGGGTAATCTCTTTTTTTTTTTATACAAAACAGTGAATATGTAACTGGAGAATAAATGCTAGCCCCATTACATCCAAGATAGAAAAATCCTTTCATGTCGTAGTTGCATTAAAAAAAAAATATTGCCTAGTTGATATCAGCTTTTCACCTAGATATCCAAAGACATAAGTGCCTTATCATGTCTGTGAATGGGTTACGTGTATTCTAAATCCATAATCAATTTCAGAACTCGACAGAACAAATTTCTTCCTGCAGTATATGAACCCAATAAGTGCTCAGTACTGCATACTTTCAGATTAATGCTCATAATCCTAACATAACTGGGATGAAAAGGCCTATGGGAATTCTCTACTTCTAACCTCATTCTACTACACAATAGCGAGACATCAGTGGTCTATTTAGCTTTCTGATATTTCAGTACAGTGGGCCAGTCACCAGGTCCTGGATTGGAAGAAAAGTAACTGCACTGCAACATACGGGGGGAAAGTATTACCCTCTTTTGAGTGAATAGGTGAATTGTTGGCACTCCATGGGTACTTTAACAGCTATGTGTATTTAAATAGTGGCTCATATATTTTGGTACTTAGGAGACATATCAGTCTCCTTGTGAAAAAATAAAAAATAATATATGAAACCAAATAATATAATGAAACATGTAAAAGGGACAGGTTACATACAAAACAAAGAATGCACTATTTTAAAAAAATCTAGTTCAGAGCCTTTAGTGAGTTTTCGGGTTCATAATGTGTGTTCCACTAATGCACAAGAAATTAAAACATTGAGATATGGGCCATGGCAGCAAATGGAATAATGTGACAAGATACATCACAATATGAATAAATATAACATGGTAACATATGATGTGCTATATTAAAGTATATACCCCAAAAACATAAGCAAGGGACACATTAGGTTTAAAGTATACGTCCAACCAAAAAAATTTTTATATTGTTTCCGATGGCTGCCGACAACAACGCGATTCACTCCTGCCACTCGCTGCTAAATGTTAACAAGTGATCAATATCATTAGCCAAATATCTAGGAAAATAGCATTTAGGTCAGAAATAGGCATCTTTGTATTTCCTGATATGTTTACTTCAAAATGTAATGGGTATATTTATAAAGCAGAGAATTTGACATTTACCAAACATTCACTGTTGGTATATTTTTGGGGTGTGTTATTATGACAGTGATCGGGATCGTCTGCAGTAAAGGTTTGGAAAATGTCACATTCACTGCTTTATAAATATGGTCTTTTAACAATACACTCAAATACAGACATATAATAGGCCCTGATAGTGCAAACTGTCTTCCAAATTTGAGGTGACAATATTTTGCTGTGTGTATTGTTGATGTTTGTCTCATCGAAATATTTGATTAAGCTTCAATGGAAAGATTACCCTTAGGTCAAAAAAAAAAAAAAAACACTGATGGAGATACCAACTTTACTGCAGTTCCTGATGTAGCTTTGTTTTAAATCTTTTGTTTGGCATATTCATATCTGTGACTGCAATATCTCCATGGAAACTAGTTTCTTGAGAATAATTTAAGAACGTTAAGATATATGAAAGATTTATGGTTTCAGAAGTGAAATAGCAGAAAATTACTTTAATAAGAATACTCTTTTAATGGGAAGAATTGTTTTTGTTTTTGCTTTTTTTTTTTTCTAGTGAACTATTGTTTACCATAGAGTTTCAAGCTCTGCATCATCATGGAAATTGTTTTAGCAGTGTCATTGCGAAAAGCCTAGTGCCTGAATATTGGATGAATGGCATGCCAAAGCATCACTAATTTTTTTCTATATAGTTTTACAATGAATATCGATAAAACCAAATTTGTAGGTAACTGATTATAACTCTGTCATCTTGGCACCACTAAAAATATTAACTCAAATAGGGTAAACTGCCGGCATATGCTTATAATAGGTATTTAACCACTTCAATACCAGGGTGTGATGTAAGTCACAGAACTATCTGTTGTGTAATTCTTTTAATTTCAAGAAGGAACTTGCTATCTAAACATCATATGTCTGCTCCTGAAGAATAATCCCTGGGATTAAATTTTCCATCGTATGCTTTGCTGTATTTGCTCAGAGGTCATGATGTTCACATAGTCACGATCCTTCCATCTACCGTTGGTGGCTGTATTCCATGCAAGCCTGTTTTGAATTTCGGAGGCGTAGGTCCCCCTAAGTCCATCTGTTCCGGTAAGCCTATATTCCTACCGGTGGCGGGTCAATACTACTACACGGAAGAAGTCACAAATCCATGTTTTGATACCTTTAACTTACTCACCTGGTGGAATTTCATCACATATGGACTTTGATATATATTTTTGATATTTAACACTTAGTTGTTGCACATTTGCAATTTTGATTCAACACTCAGTTGTTGCATATTTGTACGATACATTAATCTATTACATTTTCCTTTTTCAATGTTTATCGTTAAGACTCACATTGTATAAGCGCTACATATATATATCCACTTCAATACCAGGCACTTTCCCCCCTACCTGCCCAAGACAATTTTCAGCTTTCAGCGCTGTAGAACTTTGAATGACAATTGCGCAGTCATGCAACACTGTACCCAAACAATTTTTAAAATTTTATTTACAGAAATAGAGCTTTCTTTTGGTGGTATTTGATCACCACTACGGTTTTTATTTTTTGCTGTGCTGATAATCAATGTGCTGATTATCAGCACAGACCTCCTCTCTGACAGGGAGAGCCACTAATCGGCTCTCCTTGTCAGCGTGAACTGAGGAAAGCCGTTTACCATCACTTCCTGGTTCACGCGATGATCAACTGTGATTGGTCATAGCTAGAGTTGAGCGGACACCTGGATGTTCGGGTTCGGACCCGAACCCGGACTTTGAAAAAAAAGTTCGGGTTCGGGACCGAACCCGAACCCGAACCCGGACTTTGACCCGAACCCGAACCCCATTGAAGTCAATGGGGACCCGGACTTTTGACTACAAAAATGTCTCTAAAAAACTAAGGGAAAGTGCTAGAGGGCTGCAAATGGCAGAAAAATGTCGGGAAGAGCATTGCAAGTACTCTGGAAATAAATGTGGATAGGGAAATAACTCAAAATAACCTAAAAAAAATAAAAATAAAAAATATAATGATTTTGACCTTGGAGGACGAGGTCCATACAGTTTTGTTCAAAATTATTCAACCCCCCAATGCTGTAAAGGGTTTTAGGGAATTTAGTGTACATTTGTAATTGTATTCAGAATGAAATCCTACAAGGACTTCATAAAGAACCATATGCAACTAAAATGATATCAATTGGTTTTGTAATCCAGTAGTAAATGCAAAATTCAAGGCAATGGGCACTGTTGAAACGCTACCTGGTCGTGGCAGAAAGAAGATGCTGACTTTGACTGCTGTGCGCTACCTGAAGCATAGAGTGGAGAAAAGTCCCTGTGTGACTGCTGAGGAACTGAGAAAATATTTGTCAGATGTGGGTACTGAAGTTTCTGCTCAGACAGGAGCTCTGCTCAGTTTCTGCTCTAACAGGAGCTCCACCAGCAGCACCACGCCCGCGGCCACGTCCCTTATTTGACGGTTTCCTCATATTTCTCAAATTTAGGGTCTTGCCCTAATTTTGAGAAATTTTAAATACAAAAAAGTGTAAGCTGGTGAAATAGGCAGAGATTCACCTATATATTTATCCACCTATAGCAAGAAGCAGGAAGCCAGCACTAAACAATGTACTGCACAGACAGTATATCACAGGGGACAGGTAGACTGTGCTGGTGAAATATACAGAGTCACCTATAGAGTGCTGACTGCCCCTACAGAAAATATATTTCAGGAAACTCTCCCTGACTATGGAACTTGACAGGAACACAGAATAGCACAGATGTGCACAGGTGGTGTGGCAGATGTACTGTTGATGAAATACTTGTCACCTCACCTATACAGTACTGACTGTCACTGGCACTACAGAACTAATATGTCAGCAAACAGTGCCTGATAAGGAACTTGACAGCAACACAGAATAGCACAGATGTGCACAGGTGGTGTGGCAGATGTAATGTTGATGAAATACTTGTCACCTCACCTATACAGTACTGACTGTCACTGGCACTACAGAACTAATATGTCAGCAAACAGTGCCTGATAAGGAACTTGACAGCAACACAGAATAGCACAGATGTGCACAGGTGGTGTGGCAGATGTAATGTTGATGAAATACTTGTCACCTCACCTATACAGTACTGACTGTCACTGGCACTACAGAACTAATATGTCAGCAAACAGTGCCTGATAAGGAACTTGACAGCAACACAGAATAGCACAGATGTGCACAGGTGGTGTGGCAGATGTAATGTTGATGAAATACTTGTCACCTCACCTATACAGTACTGACTGTCACTGGCACTACAGAACTAATATGTCAGCAAACAGTGCCTGATAAGGAACTTGACAGCAACACAGAATAGCACAGATGTGCACAGGTGGTGTGGCAGATGTAATGTTGATGAAATACTTGTCACCTCACCTATACAGTACTGACTGTCACTGGCACTACAGAACTGATATGTCAGCAAACAGTGCCTGATAAGGAACTTGACAGCAACACAGAATAGCACAGATGTGCACAGGTGGTGTGGCAGATGTAATGTTGATGAAATACTTGTCACCTCACCTATACAGTACTGACTGTCACTGGCACTACAGAACTAATATGTCAGCAAACAGTGCCTGATAAGGAACTTGACAGCAACACAGAATAGCACAGATGTGCACAGGTGGTGTGGCAGATGTAATGTTGATGAAATACTTGTCACCTCACCTATACAGTACTGACTGTCACTGGCACTACAGAACTAATATGTCAGCAAACAGTGCCTGATAAGGAAATTGACAGGAACACAGAATAGCACAGATGTGCACAGGTGGTGTGGCAGATGTACTGTTGTCACCTCACCTATACAGTAATGACTGTGACTGGCACTACAGAAGAAATATGTCAGCAAACTGTGCCTGCTAATGGAACTTGAGAAGAACACAGAATATCACGGGTGCACAGGTGCTGTGGTAGATGTACTGTTGATGGAATATTCAGTTAGCTATAGATTGCAAACAGCCACTATAGTTGAACAAATTTCCTAAAGTATATGAAGCACAGCAGATGTCACATGAATGAGTGTTTCTTGATATTTCTGCAGCAATAGACCTAAAACTGTCCCTATGAGAATCAGGAAGCCTCCACCTCACATAAGTACAGCAGTGACAACGAGCCAGATACAATAAGATGATGCAGATATCAAATGAATTAAGTGTCCCTCTTGAAATTTCTGGAGCAGTATCACAGCACAGACCTAACACTCTCCCTAAAGAACAATCAGGAACCTTTTCCCTCACATAAGTAGAATAGAGCCAGATCACCTAACTTTCCCTATGCAGCAGATTCCACCAGCCTTTCCCTATCTAGAGTGCAGCAGAGTGACTATCTGTGCTGTGTGCCTCTATCTAATATAGAGGCACGTCACATGATGGGTCACATGCTGCACTGGCCAATCACAGCCATGCCATAAGTAGGCATGGCTGTGATCAGTTTACAGTCACAGTTGTTAAAAGAAAGGCGATTGGCTGCCGTGCAGCGCGCCAAATATACCCGAACCCAGAACCCGAACCCGGACTTTTTCCAACTATTCGGGTTCGGGTCCGGGTTCGGGAAAAACCCAAAGTCCGTACCGAACCCGAACTTTACAGTTCGGGTTCGCTCAACCCTAGTCATAGCTTATCACTTGGTAAGAATCCTCTGTCAGAGACTCCATGCCACGATCGGAGTTGTGGTGTGTCAGACTGACACACAGCATTTCCGATCGCTGCGCTGCGGGGCCCCTGCTATATGGCGGGCGGCAAGTGGTTACAACACATATCAAGGTAAAATAAAAAAACGGTTTTAGCCCTTTAACTACTGAGCACTTCCACCGCCTTCCTACCCAGGCCTATTTTCAGATTTCAGTGCTGTCGCACTTTGAATGACAATTGCGTGGTCATGCAATGCTGTACCCAAATAAAATGTTAGTTTTTTTGAGACAAATAGAGCTTTCTGCAAAAAAAAAAAGAAAAAAAAAAAAGCCCGCTGGACCTGCTGATTGGCTCCCGCCCCAGACTCAGAATTGTAAGATCATGTGGGCACAGAACGGCCACCCTGTGTAACAGGCGCTCTGCGCGCCTGTTACTTCTATTAAGCCAGGCGCTTCAGCGTCGTAATGCGTTTCATGCTGAAACGCATACGCCGCTCGCACGGTGATGTAATCGCCCAGCGCCGTCCTGCGCTCCAGCATGGAACGCGGGAGTGCGCCATGGAGTATGGCCGTCCTTTCAAATCAGTGCGATGCACTGCAGCTGCATACCTGCCTATATAGTCAGTCAAGACTCACTCAGGGTGGTTCTATTATTGTCAGCCATAGCTCGGCCTACGCTACAGAGATGGATGCCTTTGCTCACCATGCCGGAACACCGCTCCAGCCTCAACTACTACTTTAATGCCATCTACACCTGCTGCTGCTTGGAGCCATTGCTGGGGACAACCTTACAGACTGCCCAACTGAACATCCTTCACCACAGGATCCCTAGTACCTATACTAAAGCCAGCAAAACGAATAGGTAGCTATACTGTTACTTGTAGTGCTATAGCAAGATCTGCTACTTATATACCAGCTATACAATTGCTATTGTTTATCATGTCTTCTGCTGCTCAATATATTCAGGATACTGTTGTGTTATAGGACTGTCTTCTAAGGAATATGTTAAAGGCACATATGTACTCAAATACCCTGAGCTATATTCACCTCTCATGTATAACTAATATTTATTACTACAGCTCCTAATTATTATATGTACTCTCAAAGTACCTGAGCTATATTCACTTCTCATATATAACTAATAGTTATTACTACAGCTTCTACTTATATGTACTCTCAAAGTACCTGAACCATATTCACCTCTCATGTATAACTAATAGTTACTACTACAGCTCTTAACTATTATATGTACTTTCAAAGTACCTGAGCTATATTGCCTCTCATACGTTGCTATTAGTTGCCAGTACAACTTGTGTATTACTACGTGAACACTCAAAGTACCTGAGCTATATTGCCTCGCAACTGTTACTTGTTACTACAACTCATATTTACTACGTGCTTGACAGAAGTATAAAATACTTTTAGGCCTTATCCTAACTGTTTGAACATGTACGCTCTAACTTTTCTATGCTAGGGGTTGATGCTATTTCATAGCATATCTCCTAGTGGCCTAATACATCCCTATATGCTTAAGGTGATATGATGTAGAGAACCCCCAAACTCCTGTTGCGAGGAGTGATGCCTGGGGTCCCTTACTGATAATCACCTGCATATAGAGGTGTATTGGAATATTGATCTTGAACTATATTTTTAAATGCTAAGCCATGGTCGCATGTCGTAATGCCTCCATGCTTAGTAGCCCAATACTGAGTTGTCGCATAGAGAATCGCATTAAAATCCTTGCTAACCGCATTTTTGGTTCACTCCGTTCACCAGTGCTGTTACACCTGCCGCAGTATATGTGCGTGGGATGGTCCGCAATTGGTTAAAGACTCTAGAAATACAGAAAAATACCTGATGATGTTTTTTTTTTCATTTAATTTTGGATTCATTTTGGAACTATTTAAAGTGGTTGGAAACCTCAGACATAAAAGATGAACAAAGCACATCCCTCAGTTGTGTGTATTAGTGTCACATACCTTGGCTGTAGGCTGAAGTGATGACTTTCCCTTGTGGCTCTGGGCTGAGTACCCCCCGAGATTGGAGACAGGGGCATAGGGCACAAAGCATTACAGATGCTGGTAATCAGAAAGCAGGTAGCAGAAGTCTCTGAACTGTAGTCAGCAATGAAGGCACACCAGAAGGGAACTGAGGATGGTGGTCTGCAAGATCAGGATGGCACCGAGAAATTGGACCTTGGAAGCTTTGTATGGAGACTCAGAGGGCACTTAGTCAAAGGCAGGTGAAAGTATGCATCAAGATCAAGGACACGGTCAGATGACAAGCCAGGGTCAGCACTGATGGGTAGCATGGACATAGTCAGTAACCAAGTCAGAGTCATAAATGAAGTGCAAGAGTAAACATAGTCAAGGTTGGCCAAGGTTAATACCAGAGAGACAGCACAGCATAGTCAGAGGCAAACCAGGGTCAGAGCCCAGAAGAGTACCCATCAAGATCAAGAACATAGATGGCAAGCCAGGGTCAGCACTGTTGGGTAGCAACTATGTAGTCAGTAACCAAGCCGGAGTCATACATGAGATGCAAGAGTAAACATAGTGAAGCAGTAGGCCAAAGTTGATACCAGAAAGACAGGGAAAACCAGGGTCAGAGTCCAGAATTCACAAAGCAAGGTCAGGAGCAGGCCAGGTCAGGTCAGCAATGGGATGTCAGATAACAAGAGCAGCAATTAGCACACAACAGAGCCTCCTTTACAGAGGCAGCTTGATGCCATTCCCACGATTGGGTGTGTACATCGGTGTGTGCCGCTTGCTGGCTAGAGTCTGTCTGTGTGCAGAGTACAAGTAGGTGCATGAGTATTAGCTGTATGAGAATTAGTTTCCTGATAACTGACCTGAATCTAAAGCACCATGTGTGGTGTCCTCACTGATCTCTCCTCTCTCTGCTATCTGCATGACTCGCTCCTAATAAATTAAGCCATCACCACAGCCTATCCCCCTCCAGTACACAACAGTTGATGCCTAAACTCAGCTCTATGTTTTTCTGAGCCTGTGAAGAGAAGGGCGTGTCATTTCCCTTCAATCAGCTATCACATTTCACAGAACTGTGTGCTCTAGCTCTGCAGTGTGTGTGAGACATCAGATCCTCACACCCTGCTTCCCGTGAGAAAAAAACTTTGATTTGTGTGTTTTACAGGGCTGTACAGGACAGGTGGCTTCAGATAAACAAGTACAATGTATGTAGGAAGATCTGTGTAAGTTCTGTTTATCTCCTGAGGCTAGTCACTTCACTGTGCATATGTAAGGGTTTACAATAAGGATGAGCCGAACACCCCCCTGTTCGGTTCGCATCAGAACTTGCGAACACACCAAATGTTCGTGTGAACTTTAGAACCCCGTTAAAGTTGGGCTCGAACATTTGAAATCTAAAGTGATAATTTTAAAGGCTAATATGCAATTTATTTTCCAAAAAAGTGTTTGGGGACCTGGGTCCTGTCCCAGGAAACATGTATCAATGCACAAAAAAGTTTTAAAAACGGCCGTTTTTTCAGGTGCAGTGAATTTAATAATGCTAAAAGTGAAACAATAAAAGTGTAATATTACTTTAAATTTCGTACCTAGGGGGGGGGTGTAAAGTCAGCATGTGAAATAGCGCATGTTTCCTGTACATAGAACTGTCCCTGCACAAAGTGTCATTTCTGAAAGAAAAAAAGGCATTTAAAACCGGCTTTGTGGCTCTAATGAATTGTCGGCTCTTGCAATTACAGAGATGATTCATTCATAAAAAATAAAAATAAAAAAGCTGGGGGTCCCCCCAAATTCCATTAACAGGCCCTTTAGGTCTGATATGGATATTAAAGGGAACCCCGCCGTCAATTTAAAAAAAAATGACGTAGGGTTCCCCCCAAATATCCATACCAGACCCTTCAGGTCTGGTGTGGATTTTAAGGGGAACTCCACCCCAAATAAAAAAAAAATGGCGTGGAGTTCCCCCAAAAATCCACACCAGACCCTTATCCGAGCATGTTAACCTGGCCGGCCGCAGAAAAGAGGGGGGGACAGAGTGCGGCCCCCCTCTCCTGAACCGCACCAGGTCACATGCCCTCAACATGGGGAGGATGTCCCCATGTTGATGGGGACAAGGGCCTCATCCCCACAACCCTTGCCCAGTGGTTGTGGGGGTCTGCGGGCGGGGGGCTTATCAGAATCTGGAAGACCCCTTTAACAAAGGGGACCCCCAGATCCTGCCCCCCCTATGTGAATTGGTAATGGGGTACACTGTACCTCTACCATTTCACGAAAGAAGTGTAAATAGTTAAAAAAAACACACAGACACCGTAGAAAAAAATCCTTTATTAATAAAAAAAAAAAAAAAAATACAGCGGTGTCTTCTATCCAGCGACGTATGATCTCTCCAGCGATGGGTGATCAGTGGTCCGGTCCAGCGATGAGAAGATCCATCCGTCCAGAGCGCAGCAGGCGAGTTCCTCTCTCCGCTGGACACAGCCCAGCGGAATGACGCGCTGGAGAAGTGACATTTCTTATATAGGGGAAGCGGCCACCCGTCACGTGACCCCGCCCCCTCTGACGCACCCTCGTACGTCACTGGGAAAGCCTGGTCTTTCCCAGTCTTTCCCAGTGATGTACGAGCGTGCGTCAGAGGGGGCGGGGTCACGTGACAGGTGGCTGATTCCCCTATATAAGAAATGTCACAGCTCCAGCGCGTCATTCCGCTGGGCTGTGTCCAGCAGAGAGAGGAGCCTGCCTGCTGCACTCTGGACGGATGGATCTTCTCATCGCTGGACCGGACCGCTGATCACCCATCGCTGAAGAGATCATCCGTCCCTGGATAGAAGACAACGTTGGAGCCGGGCCGAGAGTGGATTCACACCGCTGGATTTTTTATTTATTTTTTATTAATAAAGAATTTTTTTCTACGGTGTCTGTGTGTTTTTTTTAAATTAGGGGTGGAGTTCCCCTTAAAATCCTCACCAGACCTGAAGGATCTGGTATGGATATTTGGGGGGAACCCCACGTCATTTTTTTTAAAATTGACGGCGGGGTTCCCCTTAATATCCATATCAGACCTGAAGGGCCTGTTAATGGAATTTGGGGGGACCCCCAGCTTTTTTATTTTTATTTTTTATGAATGAATCATCTCTGAATTGCCAGAGCCAACAATTCATTAGAGCCGCAAAGCCGGTTTTAAATGCCTTTTTTCTTTCAGAAATGACACTTTGTGCAGGGACAGTTCTATGTACGGGAAACATGCGCTTTTTCACATGCTGACTTTACACCCCCCCTAGGTACGAAATTTAAAGTAATATTACACTTTTATGGTTTCACTTTTAGCATTATTAAATTCACTGCTCCTGAAAAAACGTCCGTTTTTAAAACTTTTTTTTGCATTGATACATGTTTCCTGGGACAGGACCCAGGTCCCCAAACACTTTTTAGGACAATACATTGCATATTAGCCTTTAAAATTAACACTTTAGATTTCTTCCATAGACTTTAACAGGGTGTTCCGCGTCTTTTTTCGAATTTGCCGCGAACACCCCTAATTGTTCGTTGTTCGCCGAACAGGCGAACAGGCAATGTTCGAGTCGAATATGAGTTCGACTCAAACTCGAAGCTCATCCCTAGTTTACAATAACTTTTCTATAAGGCCTGGTACACACGATAGGATTGATCCACGGATTCCAGCAGATAGATTTGTTAGCATGTCTACAAATTTTTATCTGCTGGAAATCGGAAATATCCGCGGATAAATATCCGCTGGAACGTACACACCAGGGGATCTATCCGCTGAAACCGATCCGCTGAGATTTTTCAGCGGATGGATCCTCTCGTGTGTATGGGGCCTAACAGTTTCCCCTCAAACAGAACTGGTAATGATGAGTGAAAAGTCAGTTAACCATCTGTACAGGTTATATTCAAAATATACACAACAAATTTTTTTGATGGCTCCCCAATCTCTGAGTATACACTTGGGTGCTGCATTCTTATTTTTGTTACAAGTCTAAGCTATTGAAGTGCTTAGTGATCTAACAGAGGGGAGCAAATGAACTTTGTTCAGTTTATGAATGAAACAAGATTGATATTTATTACAACATTAAAGGCTTATTATGCATGTTTTAAAATCAGCAGGGGACCAGTTAAATGCTTCCTGAATTCAAAAAGCCAAAGACGTACATGATGAGGAAGTGATAAAGAGGTCCAGAGGACCACTCTACAAGATCTGTTTCTTTACAAGAAATAATCACTAGTATTATTAAATTGAATTGACTGCATTTTTCATTTAAAAGCCTGCAATTTAAAGATGTCTTTTTGTAATGCATTTAAATCATTTTATAAATCAACTGAATTTTGGATTCAATTGGTGCATTTTTTTTTGATCATCTATTGAAAAATAGTCATACATATCATGGCTATAATGAAACTGCAAAGACGAATAAACACTTTCCTGTCTAAAAAAATCTTAAATTCACAGATGAAATTCCATTAGAAGATACCTTTCTGCAGACTGTTATCTGTATATTGAATAAAGTGAACCACATGCTCCTTTCAGTGGCTACTCTTTAACTTACATGAGACAGCAATTGTCATGTACCTGGCAGGACGCTGAATTGATGAGGTTGGCCTCTCTTGTATCTCCAGCCCAGGCCCCACTGAAGGTGGAACAGGTGATGTTGAGGGATAGAAGGAACACGAGTGCCAGCGGGTGTAGGTAACAGAACTTTCAGCAGGAGATGCAAGCTTGAGAGGTCAGGCAGGCTAAGAGCAGAAGTGAAGCACGTTGTAATATCCAAGGCTATAGGGTTACTCCACATGTGCTGCAGTTTCTGGAAGCATGGCTCACTGAAGCTCTCAGCAAGCTTTAGGCAGGAACACACTGCAGTGACTGGAACGGTTATGAAGGACAGCTGAAGCAGACATTTAGAAGTAGTATAAAGCCAAATTGGAAGCAGGAGTGAGGTCACAGAGGTAGCCAAGGTCAGTAGCAGGCGGGCAAGGGGGTACAGAAGCATAGAAAGAAGCATGGTTAGGAACAAAGTGGGGGTCAGGAACAGGTGAGCAGAGGTACAGGCAGAATCCAGGATCACGTCAGTAACAAGCCGTGTCATCAACACAAATGAAAAGCACACACATGTGAGCCTATGCCTATTGCCATTAGCGATGTGCCTATGCTCATTTCTATGAGCGATGCTGTGCAACAGTCGCCATACTGAATTTCCCTTAAAGACATTTTTTGTGAGAGTCAAATAAAAGCATTCAATGGGTGCAGATCTGTCTTCTTTATCAGTTCAGCATGTAGCCACATTTTTGTGTATAAACCTATAATTACTGCATAACCAGTGATGGTAAGTACTGTAAGTGAGCAACAGCAAATTAAATGTGCAGGATAAACACACAATAGACTGAAAGCTGGAAGTGCAGTCGCTGTAGATCCGAGGGGGACATGCAAGGAAAATAAACAACAGCATTTTAGCTTGCACATGATTGGATGATAAAATCAGAAGAGCTTCCCCTCTTTTAAGTAGTGCAAAGTGGATTTGCCTTTCGTAAATCACCCCGTATATGTATAAACGATGCTGCCCTTGGGCTAAGTAAACCACAATTCACATCCCCAATATCAATAAGTGTACAACAAGCAATACAAATACCCCCAAAACAATTGGAAAATGAATTAGTGCTATAAACATCCACAGTGTAAATATAATACATGTAAAATAAAAGTTGAATACAAAGTCCAATGCACCAAAACTTTTTTTAAGAAAAGAGTCAAACACCATGAAGGTTCTTCAACACTATGGGGGTTATTTGCTAAAGGCAAATCCACTTTGCAATAAAAATGCAAATTGCACTTGAAATTGCACTAAATTTGGAAGTGCAGCCGCTGTAGATCCGATGGGGACAAGCAAGGAAAATAAAAACAGCATTTTAGCTTGCACAGGATTGCATAATACAATCAGCAGAGCTTCCCCCATTTCAGATCTACCCCTCAGATTTACAGCGACTGCACTTCCAAGTTTACTTTCAGTGCAATTTCAAGTGCACGTGCATCCCTGTGCAGGCAGTCCAGTCAACGTAATTTGGAATGCAATAGCTGCATGGACAAAGTCAAATGTCAAAATATGACCTACAGACAGGAAGGGATGCATGTATCCAAATGCACAGTGTCTGCATTCGGATCTGTGCACCCACTTCTATAGGGAAAGCTCTCTGGTGGATACAGATGAAGAAATAAGTGGCTCAGCATACAGGACAGTGCCTGTCTGAATGAGCCCTCAGGGGAATTTATCAAAGCTAAAGCAGACAGAATTTTGAGAAGCTGTACATGGCAATCAATCAGCTCATAGCTTTCATTTTGAAAGCTGAACAAGCTGAGGATAGAAGCTGATTGGTTGCTATGCACAGCTGTTCCAGATTGTGACTGCACATGTTTTGAGTCAAGCCATGGCTCCATGTGTGTATGGACACACAGAACCACAGCTTGGGAGCACACCTTATTGGGTGCCCCCATAGTAAGCTATTTGCTGTGGGGGCACCCAGAAAAGGGAGGGGCCAGAGGTGTCGGCGAGGGACCCGAGAAGAGGAGGATCCAGGCTGCTCTGTGTAAAACCACTGCAGACAGCAGGTAAGTATACCATGTTTATTATTTAGAAAAAAAAACAAGACTTTAGTATCAATTTAAGGTTAGCTGTGTGTAGTAAAGTATATGCAATAGAACAGATTTATTTTAAAATGAGTATACTGAGGCTTGTACTGTCTGTTATATACTTGCTTGTGGCACAGTCATTAAAGCATATGGCCCTTTAAGCCCCTCCCACTGTTGATGCAATCTGACCACACCCACGGTTTTGGCGTGGCACGGCTATATTGCCACTTACCATTTTACTTGGGGAGGGGGTGTGCAAAAAAATACCAGCCTGGGTGCCAGATGTGCTAGCTACACCACTGCCCATATTTACATTTCCAAAGCTGGGAGCAAACCGAGTTCTCATGGCTGTTTCCATGGTCTGGTGATAGAAAATATCCAAGAATGAAAAATAGTTGTGTGACAGGATAAATTATATTGCTTGTAATATAAAAAGTTGACCTGTTTCTTTGGCATAAGCGGATAAAGTAAACAGTTTCCAAAACTTTACCATGCAGTATATTAGAATAAAGGAAAGACACATCTAATGTACGTATAAATAAAATATATAAAAGAATATATTGCGCTAAACAAATCTACGTGTGTATATAGTGTAAATAGGCAGCCAACATACCAGTGGATAAGTGTAAGCAGAAAAAAGAAAATAAATGTAGCGCCAAAACTATAAAAAGAAGAAGGGTAACCACAGAGTGGTGTTGAGGATGTGACCTCTATAATGAGAGTTGTATTAGGGAAACCAACTCCGTGAAACAATCTTACATATATATCAGAGCTAGATTAACTCTGAGTGCTAATATTACACCTATGCGGCATAAAGGAACATACAAAAGAAAATTCTTAGGTAATAAGTGATTATAAGTGCGGATAAACACGAATAAAAAAGTTCTGAAAAGTGGAAAGGGGGGGGAAGGGGGAACTTCCAAAGCTTCCCCAGAGTTGACTGTTCGTCACTTCAGCTGGAAACACTTCTTCCACATCAATGGAGAATCCTTTCCCTCAGAAAATGCACATCTTCAATTCCTTGGCATATAAAAATTAAGGTACTCTTACCAGCTTAAGTTGACCCACAGCTCACCGTATGGTGGGTAGGTCCTCAGGGCTTATGTATGCTGGCCGTCCTCCAGTTGCACCAATGGGTAGATGGATATCCCGATTCCGATATTCCGGATGGATCCCAGGAGGAAAGTTGGTAACAGCAGCCACAGGAACGTCACATGAGATGATACAGGGGGGGAACTCCCAATTTCATGAGTGATATGAGAAAAGAGGGAGAAAACACCTCCTCATAGTGTAGAGATTTATTTAAAATTCTCAATCAAAAAAGTTTTGACATAAACAAGGAGATAGTCCAAATCTCATAAAATTAGTACACAGCAAGGGAATTGTCCAAAGTAAAAAATGATAAAATGAAAAAAGACTCAAACGGTAGAGACACTCGTTCACCACGGCACATCAAAGAAAAAAATCCACAGCAGGCAGATACCATAAACTGACACAGTATTGGTGGTATGGATCAAACTTCTAACCGACCGGTTTCGTCTCACAGACATCAACAGGGTTATAGAGCTGATCCATAACTCTACCTGCACCTATATATAGCCATATGGTTAACTCACCTGTGATCTGCACCTGATAATCCACTCCCCTCGGGCGTGCGTCTCACCCACTGCTACTTCCTCTTCCTGCGTTTCAACCACCGGAGATGAGACAACGTGGGCGCGGCTGAGGGTACCAATCGCAGTGCTGCAATATGTGACGTCATCTCCTCCCGTCCCACATGACAGCCTCTGTCCAATGTGAGGATGCGGGACACGGGGAATGCTCCACCCTCACCTAACGGCGAATCCGCATCACAGACTCAACATCCATGAAACGAATCACTGAGGGGGCAGGCGGTGATGTGCGCATAGTCACTTAGCCACGACGATGTGTGCGTCAGCTAACGTCGGGCGTGGTGACGTATGCGTTCCATCTAATGCGTCCCAAGGGAGTCATTGATGAATGAGAGGCATAAGCTACAGCTATAGGCCTCTGTGGTGAGAACGGATCCTAAGCAGTAAATATAATGCATTAGGTCCCCGGGGTGGTGTATGCAGATTGATCACAGGTAGTATGCATCCCCAGTAGGCTAATTGGTGCAGGCAGACATACTTATAATAAATGTGTGATGATATAACACAAACATTCACTATATATAAAAATAGACACAAAAAAGGAGATATTAATTTATACTAATAAATAACCCAAAGTGGAGATTCATGATTGGTTTATAAATGAATTTACATCCCACTCCACGTTAAGCCCGTGGGGCGTATAACATTTTAGCTGGTATATCCAATATACTTCCAACTTAGATACACCCCTCGTGCCTGGTTCACCCCTCCAATGAGGTACAAAGTGATCTATAATTTGGAACAAAGTTCCCTCTACTTTCTTATTGTGGTGTTCCAAGTAGTGTCTTGGTACAGTGTGTTTGGGATACCCTGCCAAAATCTTGGCAATATGTTCACCTGCCCTTGTGGAAAAGTTCCGTATGGTACGCCCCACGTACTGTTTTCCACAAGGGCAGGTGAGAAGGTAGACAACATACCGAGTGGCACATGTTGAAAATTGCTTAATGGGGAATTCAACCCCGGTAGCCGTAGATCTAAATTTAATAGATTTCTTCTTGGTAATGTTGTACGTACACACCTTACACCTCCTGCATGGATGATACCCCTTAGAAAGAGGGAAAAAATTGGGTTTGACTGGGGGGTCTGGGACATTTGGTGCGATCTGATTCCTCATTGACATTGCCCCTCGATATATTACCGATGCACTATTGGGTAAGGTAGGTCCTAAGGTGGGATCACTCGTTAGTATATTCCAATGTTTTTGGATGATTGACCTAATCTGCTTATATTGCATAGAGAATGTGGTGAAAAAAGAGTTCTTAAACCTACTATCCTGTATCGTTTTGACTTTCTCCCGTGTCAAGGTGGCCCTATCAATCATTGAAATTCTTTCAATTTCATCCTGGATAAGATTCTCAGAGTATCCCTTATCAACAAAACGATTCTTGAGGATCTTTGCTTGTTCTTTAAAGTCTGCCACATTAGAACAGTTCCGTCTAATTCGCAGAATCTGGCTACGTGGGACAGACTTCAACCAGGAGGGATGATGGCAGCTGTCAACCGGGATAAACCCGTTACGGTCAGTTTGTTTAAAGTGGGTTTTAGTTTGTAAACTATTATTTTGTACAAAAATTTCCAGATCCAAAAAGTTTATTTTAGAGGTACTAGCCTCATATGTTAAATTGATTCCAACTTGATTGTCATTAAGATGACTCATGAAGGACTCCAAGGACCCATGGTCACCACGCCATAGGAGGAGGATGTCATCTATGTACCGCGCCCAGAGAACTATCTCCGGTCGGGCGGCAGCATAGACGACATCCTCCTCCCATTTGGCCATAAAAATGTTTGCGAGACTGGGGGCAAACTTAGCCCCCATCGCGACTCCCTTATGCTGTAAGTAGAAATCCCCCGCATGCCAAAAATAATTATGCGTAGTCGCAAACCTGAGGAGATCCATTACAAACAATCTTTGCAGAATAGGGAGATCTGATGACCTATTGAGAAAACATTCCACTGCTTGGAAGCCTAAGTGATGGGCTATACTGGTGTAAAGTGAGGCCACATCAGCTGTGACAAGAATAATGTCATTGGTGTATATCACTTCCTCAAGTTTGGCAATAGTATGCCTGGTGTCCTTGAGGTAGGACGGAATGTTTTTCACTATGGGTTGGAGGTGGAAATCAATGTATTTCCCCAATCTGGAAGTGACAGAGTTGATGCCACTGATAATTGGTCTTCCTGGGGGACATGTGCTATGTTTATGAATTTTTGGCAGGTAGTATATAACGGGGATACGTGGCACCTTGGGTACCAAGAAGCATCGTTCCTTGTTATTAAGGATGCCTCTCTGTGTACCCTTCTCCACTAATTTCTTTAAGGAGTGGGTGTAACTACTAGTGGGGTTAGATGGTAACTTGATATAAGTCACATCATCCTCTAGTAGTCTTGACATCTCTGAGTTATAAGCAGACTTGTCAAGAACTACTATCCCCCCACCCTTGTCAGCAGGGCGTATGACAAGATCCTTTCTCTCACATAGGGATTTCAAGCCATTCTTAATATTGGGATCAGAATAAAACCTTTTTAAAGGCAATTCTTCTAGGTCCTTCACAACCAAGTCTCTGAAGACTTTAATACTCGGTGCCAAAGGGCAGGGAGGATTAAAAAGGGAAGGGTTCGAAAGGCCTGTGTGTCTAACACCCGTTGTGACATCTGCTATATTTGGTCTGGTTGGATTGGAGATGAAGTATCTTTGGATACTCAATTTTCTCGTAAATTTTTGTACGTCTATAAAGGTCTGGAATTTGTTAAGTCCTTTCGGAGGAACAAACTTCAGGCCCTTATCTAGAACTCGTCTTTCAGCATCATTAAAGGTAGAGGTGCTTAAATTAAACACCCCAGTACCTGTTATACTCTCGGCCTTTTTCTTCCGGGCGCGCCGCCCCCCTCTCGACCCCCGTTTGGTTCTCCCCCTTTGGGGTGGTTGCCCTGTCCCTTGTGAAAATCCCCCGATTGGGTTTGATTAGGTTGAACCTGGTTATAATTGTAGGGTGGTCTGTCGAAATAATCTTCCTCTCTTTCTAGATATCCATAGTAGGGGTCATAATGTCTGGGTGGGTAGTCCTTCCTAGGTGTATATGGTCCACCCCCACCCCTGCCCGGTGTTCCATATCCCCTAGGAGGGTGGTAGTAGGATTCATTCCTTCTCCGAGGTGAATAATCATTAGTATGATATTCACGGGATGGGTCTCTTGAACAGTGTGAACCCCTTCTCGGGCCTTTACCTTTCCCCTTAGTCCTTGGGGGAGGGCCCCCTTGGGACTGATTAGGGGTTCGAGGACCAGGATAATAACCATAACCAATATCTCTATTGGGGGGACCTGATGTTGGTATGGACTGGGAGAAAGTAAGGACTTTAGCCTCATTCGTAGATGGTTGGGAAACATCCATTTCCACACTAGAGGGGCCCGTACCCACCCCAGTATTCTCCTTATTCTGCCAACTAAAAATCGAATGAGATCTATAATCAGCAGAATCTCTCGTGTATTTTTTCTGTTTTTTATGTTTCTGTTCCCGCTCCTCTTTCTCCAGATGAATCTTCAAACTGGCAGATAAGGTGATGTATTCCGTGGAGGATTTAAAAGGAATAAGTTTCTCCTTAATTTCTTTAATTTCTCTATCTAAGTTGGACAGTCGGGTCTTTTTCCTATCGATTAAAAAATTTAAAAGGGATACACCCTTAAGGTTAAAAAACTGGTACCAGGACTCAAGATCGGGATCTCCCTGTTGGGGGTGTACATCCCATCTTAACCCTCTGGGGACCATGTTCTCCTTGACATATTGTTCCAAGAACGCCATGTCCCATTGGAGATGGAGTTCCGAGGTCATTATGTTCTTAAGTCTCATAAAGAGACCACCCGTTTCCGAGTCTGTTTTCAGAACAGTAAATACACCTTCAGTGTTAAGAGTGCGACTAGTACGATAGTCAAACACATCCATTATTGTATGGCAGCAATATATGAAATCCAAGTGCAAATAGTATATATAAAAGAATATATTGCGCTAAACAAATCTACGTGTGTATATAGTGTAAATAGGCAGCCAACATACCAGTGGATAAGTGTAAGCAGAAAAAAGAAAATAAATGTAGCGCCAAAACTATAAAAAGAAGAAGGGTAACCACAGAGTGGTGTTGAGGATGTGACCTCTATAATGAGAGTTGTATTAGGGAAACCAACTCCGTGAAACAATCTTACATATATATCAGAGCTAGATTAACTCTGAGTGCTAATATTACACCTATGCGGCATAAAGGAACATACAAAAGAAAATTCTTAGGTAATAAGTGATTATAAGTGCGGATAAACACGAATAAAAAAGTTCTGAAAAGTGGAAAGGGGGGGGAAGGGGGAACTTCCAAAGCTTCCCCAGAGTTGACTGTTCGTCACTTCAGCTGGAAACACTTCTTCCACATCAATGGAGAATCCTTTCCCTCAGAAAATGCACATCTTCAATTCCTTGGCATATAAAAATTAAGGTACTCTTACCAGCTTAAGTTGACCCACAGCTCACCGTATGGTGGGTAGGTCCTCAGGGCTTATGTATGCTGGCCGTCCTCCAGTTGCACCAATGGGTAGATGGATATCCCGATTCCGATATTCCGGATGGATCCCAGGAGGAAAGTTGGTAACAGCAGCCACAGGAACGTCACATGAGATGATACAGGGGGGGAACTCCCAATTTCATGAGTGATATGAGAAAAGAGGGAGAAAACACCTCCTCATAGTGTAGAGATTTATTTAAAATTCTCAATCAAAAAAGTTTTGACATAAACAAGGAGATCAAATCTCATAAAATTAGTACACAGCAAGGGAATTGTCCAAAGTAAAAAATGATAAAATGAAAAAAGACTCAAACGGTAGAGACACTCGTTCACCACGGCACATCAAAGAAAAAAATCCACAGCAGGCAGATACCATAAACTGACACAGTATTGGTGGTATGGATCAAACTTCTAACCGACCGGTTTCGTCTCACAGACATCAACAGGGTTATAGAGCTGATCCATAACTCTACCTGCACCTATATATAGCCATATGGTTAACTCACCTGTGATCTGCACCTGATAATCCACTCCCCTCGGGCGTGCGTCTCACCCACTGCTACTTCCTCTTCCTGCGTTTCAACCACCGGAGATGAGACAACGTGGGCGCGGCTGAGGGTACCAATCGCAGTGCTGCAATATGTGACGTCATCTCCTCCCGTCCCACATGACAGCCTCTGTCCAATGTGAGGATGCGGGACACGGGGAATGCTCCACCCTCACCTAACGGCGAATCCGCATCACAGACTCAACATCCATGAAACGAATCACTGAGGGGGCAGGCGGTGATGTGCGCATAGTCACTTAGCCACGACGATGTGTGCGTCAGCTAACGTCGGGCGTGGTGACGTATGCGTTCCATCTAATGCGTCCCAAGGGAGTCATTGATGAATGAGAGGCATAAGCTACAGCTATAGGCCTCTGTGGTGAGAACGGATCCTAAGCAGTAAATATAATGCATTAGGTCCCCGGGGTGGTGTATGCAGATTGATCACAGGTAGTATGCATCCCCAGTAGGCTAATTGGTGCAGGCAGACATACTTATAATAAATGTGTGATGATATAACACAAACATTCACTATATATAAAAATAGACACAAAAAAGGAGATATTAATTTATACTAATAAATAACCCAAAGTTATTTACGCATAATTATTTTTGGCATGCGGGGGATTTCTACTTACAGCATAAGGGAGTCGCGATGGGGGCTAAGTTTGCCCCCAGTCTCGCAAACATTTTTATGGCCAAATGGGAGGAGGATGTCGTCTATGCTGCCGCCCGACCGGAGATAGTTCTCTGGGCGCGGTACATAGATGACATCCTCCTCCTATGGCGTGGTGACCATGGGTCCTTGGAGTCCTTCATGAGTCATCTTAATGACAATCAAGTTGGAATCAATTTAACATATGAGGCTAGTACCTCTAAAATAAACTTTTTGGATCTGGAAATTTTTGTACAAAATAATAGTTTACCAACTAAAACCCACTTTAAACAAACTGACCGTAACGGGTTTATCCCGGTTGACAGCTGCCATCATCCCTCCTGGTTGAAGTCTGTCCCACGTAGCCAGATTCTGCGAATTAGACGGAACTGTTCTAATGTGGCAGACTTTAAAGAACAAGCAAAGATCCTCAAGAATCGTTTTGTTGATAAGGGATACTCTGAGAATCTTATCCAGGATGAAATTGAAAGAATTTCAATGATTGATAGGGCCACCTTGACACGGGAGAAAGTCAAAACGATACAGGATAGTAGGTTTAAGAACTCTTTTTTCACCACATTCTCTATGCAATATAAGCAGATTAGGTCAATCATCCAAAAACATTGGAATATACTAACGAGTGATCCCACCTTAGGACCTACCTTACCCAATAGTGCATCGGTAATATATCGAGGGTAATATAACGGGGAGAGAGAATCCCTGTTAAAGGTGCAGACTAAACAGGAAAACAAAGTTTCCTCTTTGCCATTTATAACTACGTTTTCAGTACAACATCAAAATATTAAACGTTTAATCAGAAAACACTGGCATATACTGCAAAGTGATCTTGTACTGGCACCTGTGTTACCAGCAAGACCATCTGTGGTGTTTCGCGGTGCCTCCTCCTTGGGAGCCAGTGTGGCCCCAAGTGTCCAGGACCCCCCTAGTGAAACAAGAATTTTCTGGCAAACCCTTACGGGTTATCACAGATGCAAAAACTGTCAGGTGTGTTCTCTAAATAAATGTCGAGATCGGAAGATCACCCATTTCTCCTCCACTAGCACTGGTCGAACATATGAAGTGAAACCATTCATTACCTGTTCCAGTAAGGGGGTGGTTTACTTACTCCAATGCCCCTGCGGGCTTCAGTATGTAGGGAGGACCAAGAGGGAATTAAAAATCAGATTAAACGAACATATAGCTAAGATAAGAAATGGCTTTCCAAACCATTCGGTTTCGAGACACTATGATTTGGTTCATCATAGAAATCCAGAGGGGACTTTGTTTGTGGGTATCGATAAATACAAACCGAACTGGAGGGGGAGTTCCCTAATTAGAGAGATCTCGAAAACTGAAATGGCATGGATCCACAGATTGAGGACATATCTTCCTCATGGCCTCAACGTGGACACTGACATCAATGCATTTATAAATAATGCTTAGTCCATGGTGGTCAGTTTTGAGACTCCTCTGGCAGGGGATTGAATTTTTCTGTTCTGACGGGAAAAAACTAATCATGGATACACTGTTTGGTGACAGCCTTCATTGATATTAGGGCAATGTCCCCTTTTTTTCAAATTTTAGATTTATATATTTTTATGTTGACTTATGGATTGGGATTAATTTTTTCGAATCATGTACTAGTTTTTTATTAATTGAATATTCCCCGTATTAGGGGTCTATCGGGTATTCACATAAGATCCATAGTGATCACATTTTGTAATATATGGGATTTTGATTATTGTGGTTGCCCATATAATAGAATTAATCTAATTATCACTAATTAATATATTTATATTTTCACATATGCACAAGATTTAACTTTTGATTAAGTTTAGTTAATTTTACACATGTCCCTTATACTCTGAATTTAATTTTGGATATGGGCCATATAATAACATGTTGAGCTCACTGTGTGACACTGTCACGACTTTCTCACTCATCCCTTTATGATATGGGTGAATTCGTCCTGGGAATGGCTAGCACAACGCCCTGTGGAGCGCAACCATTGGGTTTTGTTGGTCCGGCGCATGCGTGAGTGACCCACAGTGAGGCTTGGTTACGATCGAAGGTGGTTTGATTGAAATTTCTTTTTAAATTCTTTTTATAGAATGGTTAACTCGATGATGCTCCATGACACACGAGATGTAGTCATGGGCACAAGTTGATATTTATTGCCACTAACTGTTTAATGTGAGCTTCAGGCACTCGAGCCGTGACACATACGGCCCCGCCCCTGTGAGGGTGGTCCCGTCATGCCTCGCCTTGGTGAGTGATGCGCGCGTCATAGGTGTCAGCCCCTTTTGGGCGGAGCTGTTATGCGTCCTATGGGCATTGAGTCCTGGACAACCCAATGACCCGGATGTTGATCTGCTACACTTCCGGCGTGCGCGGGGATCCCGGAGCGGGGCATGGTAATTATGACTCGATTGTTTGATAGCCTAATGTGTTTCTATAAAGAGGGGTGGCGTCCCACGCCACTCGTACCCCGAGACGAAGTGATTTCTCACGAAACGCGTCGGGTGGAGAGAGTGACGTGTGGACGCCATCCCCTTCATTTCTCCAACGAGTGGCTTTTGTTCCTGATACGTCCGGCCGGCGTTACAGGCCAACTGCTTGGTTTATCAACCCAAATGTGAGTTGTATACCTGTTTTTATTTTATTTTAAATAAATTCATCCGGATTTTATGCTATGTGGAGCCTGTTTTGTGTTTTTTCATCATTGAGCACGGCATGGTCCCAGCGCAAGTGGTGAACTTTCTGCGGATTTGACATCTATGGTGGAAAGACATGTTGATAGTGGTCCGGCAGGACCTAGATTTCTGGTAAGCAGCTGTGTGATCGGTGGTGGATTCACGTTTAATGCTACAACCAGCGTTTTTAAAGCTCTCACGGGTGTCTTTATTTTCACTTGGACTCATCACATTCATCTCTAAATTGAAGTTTATGGACTTTATTCACTTATTTGTGGTTCTTCAATTCCAATTTATTTAATAATTTGTCACGCCTTTGTGGCTATTTTCACTATATTGCATTGCTCAGTAGGGCCAGGTGGCTTTGGGCCCTCTGATCACATGGGATTACTTTAATGGTGTATAAATTCAGATTGTTAATCTAAGAATTTTTTAGCACATGCACCTCAGTACACGTCCAATATGTTTGATTAACATAAGTTCAATTTTTGGTTTAGCGCAATTAATCTTCCTTTTTTTATATACTTACTTTGTTTATACACAATTTAATTGCTGCTTATTAATCCTAAACTCTCTACCTTAGCGCAGTTGTTCCCAAAATAATGTCAATGAGGAATCAGATCGCACCAAATGTCCCAGACCCCCCAGTCAAACCCAATTTTTTCCCTCTTTCTAAGGGGTATCATCCATGCAGGAGGTGTAAGGTGTGTACGTACAACATTACCAAGAAGAAATCTATTAAATTTAGATCTACGGCTACCGGGGTTGAATTCCCCATTAAGCAATTTTCAACATGTGCCACTCGGTATGTTGTCTACCTTCTCACCTGCCCTTGTGGAAAACAGTACGTGGGGCGTACCATACGGAACTTTTCCACAAGGGCAGGTGAACATATTGCCAAGATTTTGGCAGGGTATCCCAAACACACTGTACCAAGACACTACTTGGAACACCACAATAAGAAAGTAGAGGGAACTTTGTTCCAAATTATAGATCACTTTGTACCTCATTGGAGGGGTGAACCAGGCACGAGGGGTGTATCTAAGTTGGAAGTATATTGGATATACCAGCTAAAATGTTATACGCCCCACGGGCTTAACGTGGAGTGGGATGTAAATTCATTTATAAACCAATCATGAATCTCCACTTTGGGTTATTTATTAGTATAAATTAATATCTCCTTTTTTGTGTCTATTTTTATATATAGTGAATGTTTGTGTTATATCATCACACATTTATTATAAGTATGTCTGCCTGCACCAATTAGCCTACTGGGGATGCATACTACCTGTGATCAATCTGCATACACCACCCCGGGGACCTAATGCATTATATTTACTGCTTAGGATCCGTTCTCACCACAGAGGCCTATAGCTGTAGCTTATGCCTCTCATTCATCAATGACTCCCTTGGGACGCATTAGATGGAACGCATACGTCACCACGCCCGACGTTAGCTGACGCACACATCGTCGTGGCTAAGTGACTATGCGCACATCACCGCCTGCCCCCTCAGTGATTCGTTTCATGGATGTTGAGTCTGTGATGCGGATTCGCCGTTAGGTGAGGGTGGAGCATTCCCCGTGTCCCGCATCCTCACATTGGACAGAGGCTGTCATGTGGGACGGGAGGAGATGACGTCACATATTGCAGCACTGCGATTGGTACCCTCAGCCGCGCCCACGTTGTCTCATCTCCGGTGGTTGAAACGCAGGAAGAGGAAGTAGCAGTGGGTGAGACGCACGCCCGAGGGGAGTGGATTATCAGGTGCAGATCACAGGTGAGTTAACCATATGGCTATATATAGGTGCAGGTAGAGTTATGGATCAGCTCTATAACCCTGTTGATGTCTGTGAGACGAAACCGGTCGGTTAGAAGTTTGATCCATACCACCAATACTGTGTCAGTTTATGGTATCTGCCTGCTGTGGATTTTTTTCTTTGATGTGCCGTGGTGAACGAGTGTCTCTACCGTTTGAGTCTTTTTTCATTTTATCATTTTTTACTTTGGACAATTCCCTTGCTGTGTACTAATTTTATGAGATTTGGACTATCTCCTTGTTTATGTCAAAACTTTTTTGATTGAGAATTTTAAATAAATCTCTACACTATGAGGAGGTGTTTTCTCCCTCTTTTCTCATATCACTCATGAAATTGGGAGTTCCCCCCCTGTATCATCTCATGTGACGTTCCTGTGGCTGCTGTTACCAACTTTCCTCCTGGGATCCATCCGGAATATCGGAATCGGGATATCCATCTACCCATTGGTGCAACTGGAGGACGGCCAGCATACATAAGCCCTGAGGACCTACCCACCATACGGTGAGCTGTGGGTCAACTTAAGCTGGTAAGAGTACCTTAATTTTTATATGCCAAGGAATTGAAGATGTGCATTTTCTGAGGGAAAGGATTCTCCATTGATGTGGAAGAAGTGTTTCCAGCTGAAGTGACGAACAGTCAACTCTGGGGAAGCTTTGGAAGTTCCCCCTTCCCCCCCCTTTCCACTTTTCAGAACTTTTTTATTCGTGTTTATCCGCACTTATAATCACTTATTACCTAAGAATTTTCTTTTGTATGTTCCTTTATGCCGCATAGGTGTAATATTAGCACTCAGAGTTAATCTAGCTCTGATATATATGTAAGATTGTTTCACGGAGTTGGTTTCCCTAATACAACTCTCATTATAGAGGTCACATCCTCAACACCACTCTGTGGTTACCCTTCTTCTTTTTATAGTTTTGGCGCTACATTTATTTTCTTTTTTCTGCTTACACTTATCCACTGGTATGTTGGCTGCCTATTTACACTATATACACACGTAGATTTGTTTAGCGCAATATATTCTTTTATATATACTATTTGCACTTGGATTTCATATATTGCTGCCATACAATAATGGATGTGTTTGACTATCGTACTAGTCGCACTCTTAACACTGAAGGTGTATTTACTGTTCTGAAAACAGACTCGGAAACGGGTGGTCTCTTTATGAGACTTAAGAACATAATGACCTCGGAACTCCATCTCCAATGGGACATGGCGTTCTTGGAACAATATGTCAAGGAGAACATGGTCCCCAGAGGGTTAAGATGGGATGTACACCCCCAACAGGGAGATCCCGATCTTGAGTCCTGGTACCAGTTTTTTAACCTTAAGGGTGTATCCCTTTTAAATTTTTTAATCGATAGGAAAAAGACCCGACTGTCCAACTTAGATAGAGAAATTAAAGAAATTAAGGAGAAACTTATTCCTTTTAAATCCTCCACGGAATACATCACCTTATCTGCCAGTTTGAAGATTCATCTGGAGAAAGAGGAGCGGGAACAGAAACATAAAAAACAGAAAAAATACACGAGAGATTCTGCTGATTATAGATCTCATTCGATTTTTAGTTGGCAGAATAAGGAGAATACTGGGGTGGGTACGGGCCCCTCTAGTGTGGAAATGGATGTTTCCCAACCATCTACGAATGAGGCTAAAGTCCTTACTTTCTCCCAGTCCATACCAACATCAGGTCCCCCAATAGAGATATTGGTTATGGTTATTATCCTGGTCCTCGAACCCCTAATCAGTCCCAAGGGGGCCCTCCCCCAAGGACTAAGGGGAAAGGTAAAGGCCCGAGAAGGGGTTCACACCGTTCAAGAGACCCATCCCGTGAATATCATACTAATGATTATTCACCTCGGAGAAGGAATGAATCCTACTACCACCCTCCTAGGGGATATGGAACACCGGGCAGGGGTGGGGGTGGACCATATACACCTAGGAAGGACTACCCACCCAGACATTATGACCCCTACTATGGATATCTAGAAAGAGAGGAAGATTATTTCGACAGACCACCCTACAATTATAACCAGGTTCAACCTAATCAAACCCAATCGGGGGATTTTCACAAGGGACAGGGCAACCACCCCAAAGGGGGAGAACCAAACGGGGGTCGAGAGGGGGGCGGCGCGCCCGGAAGAAAAAGGCCGAGAGTATAACAGGTACTGGGGTGTTTAATTTAAGCACCTCTACCTTTAATGATGCTGAAAGACGAGTTCTAGATAAGGGCCTGAAGTTTGTTCCTCCGAAAGGACTTAACAAATTCCAGACCTTTATAGACGTACAAAAATTTACGAGAAAATTGAGTATCCAAAGATACTTCATCTCCAATCCAACCAGACCAAATATAGCAGATGTCACAACGGGTGTTAGACACACAGGCCTTTCGAACCCTTCCCTTTTTAATCCTCCCTGCCCTTTGGCACCGAGTATTAAAGTCTTCAGAGACTTGGTTGTGAAGGACCTAGAAGAATTGCCTTTAAAAAGGTTTTATTCTGATCCCAATATTAAGAATGGCTTGAAATCCCTATGTGAGAGAAAGGATCTTGTCATACGCCCTGCTGACAAGGGTGGGGGGATAGTAGTTCTTGACAAGTCTGCTTATAACTCAGAGATGTCAAGACTACTAGAGGATGATGTGACTTATATCAAGTTACCATCTAACCCCACTAGTAGTTACACCCACTCCTTAAAGAAATTAGTGGAGAAGGGTACACAGAGAGGCATCCTTAATAACAAGGAACGATGCTTCTTGGTACCCAAGGTGCCACGTATCCCCGTTATATACTACCTGCCAAAAATTCATAAACATAGCACATGTCCCCCAGGAAGACCAATTATCAGTGGCATCAACTCTGTCACTTCCAGATTGGGGAAATACATTGATTTCCACCTCCAACCCATAGTGAAAAACATTCCGTCCTACCTCAAGGACACCAGGCATACTATTGCCAAACTTGAGGAAGTGATATACACCAATGACATTATTCTTGTCACAGCTGATGTGGCCTCACTTTACACCAGTATAGCCCATCACTTAGGCTTCCAAGCAGTGGAATGTTTTCTCAATAGGTCATCAGATCTCCCTATTCTGCAAAGATTGTTTGTAATGGATCTCCTCAGGTTTGCGACTACGCATAATTATTTTTGGCATGCGGGGGATTTCTACTTACAGCATAAGAGAGTCGCGATGGGGGCTAAGTTTGCCCCCAGTCTCGCAAACATTTTTATGGCCAAATGGGAGGAGGATGTCGTCTATGCTGCCGCCCGACCGGAGATAGTTCTCTGGGCGCGGTACATAGATGACATCCTCCTCCTATGGCGTGGTGACCATGGGTCCTTGGAGTCCTTCATGAGTCATCTTAATGACAATCAAGTTGGAATCAATTTAACATATGAGGCTAGTACCTCTAAAATAAACTTTTTGGATCTGGAAATTTTTGTACAAAATAATAGTTTACAAACTAAAACCCACTTTAAACAAACTGACCGTAACGGGTTTATCCCGGTTGACAGCTGCCATCATCCCTCCTGGTTGAAGTCTGTCCCACGTAGCCAGATTCTGCGAATTAGACGGAACTGTTCTAATGTGGCAGACTTTAAAGAACAAGCAAAGATCCTCAAGAATCGTTTTGTTGATAAGGGATACTCTGAGAATCTTATCCAGGATGAAATTGAAAGAATTTCAATGATTGATAGGGCCACCTTGACACGGGAGAAAGTCAAAACGATACAGGATAGTAGGTTTAAGAACTCTTTTTTCACCACATTCTCTATGCAATATAAGCAGATTAGGTCAATCATCCAAAAACATTGGAATATACTAACGAGTGATCCCACCTTAGGACCTACCTTACCCAATAGTGCATCGGTAATATATCGAGGGGCAATGTCAATGAGGAATCAGATCGCACCAAATGTCCCAGACCCCCCAGTCAAACCCAATTTTTTCCCTCTTTCTAAGGGGTATCATCCATGCAGGAGGTGTAAGGTGTGTACGTACAACATTACCAAGAAGAAATCTATTAAATTTAGATCTACGGCTACCGGGGTTGAATTCCCCATTAAGCAATTTTCAACATGTGCCACTCGGTATGTTGTCTACCTTCTCACCTGCCCTTGTGGAAAACAGTACGTGGGGCGTACCATACGGAACTTTTCCACAAGGGCAGGTGAACATATTGCCAAGATTTTGGCAGGGTATCCCAAACACACTGTACCAAGACACTACTTGGAACACCACAATAAGAAAGTAGAGGGAACTTTGTTCCAAATTATAGATCACTTTGTACCTCATTGGAGGGGTGAACCAGGCACGAGGGGTGTATCTAAGTTGGAAGTATATTGGATATACCAGCTAAAATGTTATACGCCCCACGGGCTTAACGTGGAGTGGGATGTAAATTCATTTATAAACCAATCATGAATCTCCACTTTGGGTTATTTATTAGTATAAATTAATATCTCCTTTTTTGTGTCTATTTTTATATATAGTGAATGTTTGTGTTATATCATCACACATTTATTATAAGTATGTCTGCCTGCACCAATTAGCCTACTGGGGATGCATACTACCTGTGATCAATCTGCATACACCACCCCGGGGACCTAATGCATTATATTTACTGCTTAGGATCCGTTCTCACCACAGAGGCCTATAGCTGTAGCTTATGCCTCTCATTCATCAATGACTCCCTTGGGACGCATTAGATGGAACGCATACGTCACCACGCCCGACGTTAGCTGACGCACACATCGTCGTGGCTAAGTGACTATGCGCACATCACCGCCTGCCCCCTCAGTGATTCGTTTCATGGATGTTGAGTCTGTGATGCGGATTCGCCGTTAGGTGAGGGTGGAGCATTCCCCGTGTCCCGCATCCTCACATTGGACAGAGGCTGTCATGTGGGACGGGAGGAGATGACGTCACATATTGCAGCACTGCGATTGGTACCCTCAGCCGCGCCCACGTTGTCTCATCTCCGGTGGTTGAAACGCAGGAAGAGGAAGTAGCAGTGGGTGAGACGCACGCCCGAGGGGAGTGGATTATCAGGTGCAGATCACAGGTGAGTTAACCATATGGCTATATATAGGTGCAGGTAGAGTTATGGATCAGCTCTATAACCCTGTTGATGTCTGTGAGACGAAACCGGTCGGTTAGAAGTTTGATCCATACCACCAATACTGTGTCAGTTTATGGTATCTGCCTGCTGTGGATTTTTTTCTTTGATGTGCCGTGGTGAACGAGTGTCTCTACCGTTTGAGTCTTTTTTCATTTTATCATTTTTTACTTTGGACAATTCCCTTGCTGTGTACTAATTTTATGAGATTTGATCTCCTTGTTTATGTCAAAACTTTTTTGATTGAGAATTTTAAATAAATCTCTACACTATGAGGAGGTGTTTTCTCCCTCTTTTCTCATATCACTCATGAAATTGGGAGTTCCCCCCCTGTATCATCTCATGTGACGTTCCTGTGGCTGCTGTTACCAACTTTCCTCCTGGGATCCATCCGGAATATCGGAATCGGGATATCCATCTACCCATTGGTGCAACTGGAGGACGGCCAGCATACATAAGCCCTGAGGACCTACCCACCATACGGTGAGCTGTGGGTCAACTTAAGCTGGTAAGAGTACCTTAATTTTTATATGCCAAGGAATTGAAGATGTGCATTTTCTGAGGGAAAGGATTCTCCATTGATGTGGAAGAAGTGTTTCCAGCTGAAGTGACGAACAGTCAACTCTGGGGAAGCTTTGGAAGTTCCCCCTTCCCCCCCCTTTCCACTTTTCAGAACTTTTTTATTCGTGTTTATCCGCACTTATAATCACTTATTACCTAAGAATTTTCTTTTGTATGTTCCTTTATGCCGCATAGGTGTAATATTAGCACTCAGAGTTAATCTAGCTCTGATATATATGTAAGATTGTTTCACGGAGTTGGTTTCCCTAATACAACTCTCATTATAGAGGTCACATCCTCAACACCACTCTGTGGTTACCCTTCTTCTTTTTATAGTTTTGGCGCTACATTTATTTTCTTTTTTTTTTACATCTAATGTACGCCAATGGTAGTCACAAGGGAATTATATGATTCAAAAGGTCAGAGCGGTCTTTCAGATATGATGGAAGATTTCTGAAAAAATGGTTCAAATGATGATCAATGTATTGTAAAAAATTTGAAGGCAGAGAATTAATATTTGAAATAACTGTCTGTCCTGGTGGAATAGAGACTTGTGGATCTTTGGTAGATGGTAGAAGTAAGGAATATTGAGGTTTTTATAATCAAATGATGATGTTCTTCTGGAAGGAATTCTCAACAAAAACAATGACCCAGATAACAAGGATAACTTGCTACAAATTTGTGGCAGTGTTGAATTGTAAGTCTGCTACCTTGCTGCACATTTTCTGTGGCAAGTTGTACACTTGCAGAGCACTTGAAGCACAAGTTCTAGTTGACACTTTTGCAATTTGAAGCAAATTTGCGTGGCAAGTCTCTAGCAAGAGCAAAGTTGCAGTGGTTAGTCTAAAGCAAGAGCTCTGCAAGTCTACAGCATGAAAATTCAGCCACCCCTGTGGTATAGTTACTATGGCAGAACTTTACTGAACCAAAACTTGCAGCAAACTGGAAGAATGTTTGCAAAGAAAGTTGATTTAGAGTGATATAATGCGGACTTGCTGCAATTGTGCAACAATCTTGTCTAGTAAGTCTAGAAATAGCTTAGCAAGTGATTTTAAAACTTGCAGCACAATTGCTTGCTATCTGTGAAACGAGTTAAAAAAACCTGCTGGGTCTGATTCCAGGGTTGTGTAGTTGATTTTATCATCTGGAATTCTGTTTGCCTCATTTATATAGTCTATCTAGTCCTGAATCACTATACCATCTCCTTTTTAGCACTTCTAATGATGATACCTTCATTGTCTCTCAACTTTTTGATTGCTCTATGTTCGCTCTTATAGGTGGTCCTATGTCAGCCTGCAGGTTGTTGAAATCAGTCATCACAAGAGTATGAAATGTCAAAATGAAGTTCCCTTTGGATTATATTGGGAAAAAGGTTGAACAGGGTTTGAAGTCTGTAGAGATATATGTCTGCAAGATATCCTCTTCATTGATAGGTAGAATTTGATCTTGTGGAATTGGGGTAATCAGGTCTGGGTCTGGTAATATTTCAAGTTTCTGATTTTGCAAAATATCTCAGAAATGTCAGTTTCCTAACAAACTTGGGAAGATCTATAAATAATTAAAAAAAATTGGTTTTGCCAATGGGCAGAAGTTCAGGCCCGTTTTCAGTAGAGCCCTTTTTGTTCAGATAAAATGTATAGTGATAGATTGAAAAATCTACGCTGTACCTTGGTCTTTTTCAGATGGTTAATGAATCTTATCTTGCCTTTCCCTCCTCTGCAACCTTTTGGTGTGTTCTTTGAACTGTCTCTTTGATCCTATTGACTGGAAGAAGCTGGTGATTTCCTTCATTTTAGGACTTAGGAGGAGGGGGAGTAGTTTGACTCTGAATGTGCAGGAAGGGAGGTATAAAAACCTGATCTGATGAGATGATGAGTTGTGGTGTGTCACCAATCAAATCTCCCTTACCCTGTAGCTTTCCAATTGATGAATCAGATCCCATATCTCTATTGTTGAGTGTTGTCATATTCTCAAATTAAGTCTCTGTGATGTTGTCAGCATTGGTAATAAATCCAACTGTTGGTGGACACTTATCATCTCTTATATGTGTTCCTGGTTGTAGGTTAAGCTCAATCTTCTGATGTCAAAGTGAAGTGAGCACAAATAGGTAGATTCACAAAGAGTTAGGCTGGCTTATCAGTAGATAAGCCGACCTAACTCTGAATCTACGCCGGCGTTTGCTCAAACAGAGATACGCTTAAACAAAGCTAAGATAGGCCGGCTTGCGCCGTTCTATCTTAGCTTGCAATGTTTCTGACGGCCGCTAGATGGCGCTTCTATTGTGGCCGGCGTAGATTATGTAAATGAGGGGATACGCCGATTCACGAACGTATGCCAGGCCTACGCCGTCGAATTACGTCGTTTCTGTAAGGCCTTAGGCGGCCTAAAGTTATTCCACCTATGAGGTGGAATAACAATGTTAAAGTATGGCCGCTGTTCCCGCCGCGAGGTTCGAAATTTTTGCGTCGTTTCCGTAAGTCGTCTGCGAATCGGGAGTTACGTCGTTTACGTCCACGTCAAAATCAATAGGCCCGTACGGCGTACTTAGCCGCAATGCGCACTGGGAAATGTATTCGCCCGGCGCATGCGCAGTGTCAAAAAACGTCCAAAAACGTGAGGTCAAGCCTCATTTCCATACAACACGCCCCCCTCCAAGCAATTTGAATTAGGCGCCCTTACGCCCGCTCGTTTTAGGCTACGCCTCCGTAGATTAGCAGGTAAGTAGATTGTGAATCACTACTAGCCTAACTAATTTACAGCGGTGTAGCCTAAACAGGCTAGGCTAGGCCGCCCTAAAGTTAGGCCAATGTGTGTGAATCTACCTAAAAGTGTTTTTCATCTGCTGCATTAGGCTTGGCTGACCACTGCATCTACGGTACTCATGCAGTGTACACACGATCATTTTTCGGCATTTTTTTTTTAAAAAACGTCATTTAAAATGATTGTGTGTGGGCTGCACATAATTTTTCAGTTTCTGAAAAACGACAAAAAAAAAAAATTCGAACATGCTGCATTTTTTAACTTCATTTTAAAAAAAATTATTTTTCGGGTTGTAAAAAATGATCATGTGTGGGCTAAAACAACGTTTTAAACCCGCGCATACTCAAAAGTCTTCTTAGTCTTCTTAGGCAGGCAGAAGAATCGGGTAGAAACCTTTTCAGTCTCTCTTTGCTGGCCTTAGACATTGAATGGGAATCTGACTAAAGAACCAATGTGATTCTTACTTGGCAACAAAGCTGATACTTTCTAATATTTTTTGCTCTTAAAGAAATGTATTTGAGTGTCTGTGACTTACACCAATAAATATATTTTCAGAGAATTTGGAAAGTTTGAAAATGAGAGAAAGGCCCGACCATACTATCTTTGTCATACTTCTACAACCTGTTAAAGTGCATCAACAGTACCAATTCCATTTTGCTGTCTGTACTAGCAGAAATTAAATTTGTGTTGCAGAATATCTATATGCCATATAGTGGCCATACTCTTTCTGAGTTCTATACTTACAAAAGCATTTTTTTAACAGAGTGCAGCTGCTGATGCTGTTAAGTTTAGTCATATATTTTTTTACACCCCTGTTCAGTGCATTGGTAGGAAAGTGTTTGTAATTGTGGGTTCTAAAAGTTTTTAGTGAAGCTTTCATCCCCATGATACAAAGTCCTTTCCCCAGACCGGGAAAGGTGTCAGCTAACTTACATGAGTGTCATTAAGCAAAACACTACTGAGCCAAAAAGTATTAGGCCCCTTTCAAACGATCGGACAGTTCAGGTCCACCTGTCAGTTTTGACGGCAGACCTGAACGGCCACTCCATGCAGTCCTATGGAGCATCGGATGTGAGTGGAGACATGTCCGCTGACATCCGATCCACCAAAATCAGATGAATGGCGATACGCCCCCATCCGTCCACGGCGGATCAGATCGGGTGAGATCTGATTAAAACAAACATGCTGTCCGTTTTCATCAATCTCTCCATAGTAGACAGTGGCACTGCACAAGCCCCTCCCCGCTCAGTAAGCAGAGAGGGACTTGTCATCCGCTGGCTCAGTAGATATATGCGGACAGATCTCCCGCTGAGTCAGCGGGAGCTGGTGGACTCTGTATCGACGGAGTCCGCTTAGTGTGAAAGGATCCTTAAAAGTAAGTTTTCTCAGAAAAAGAGGTGATTCTTCCAAAACATGAGCAAGCAGGTCATGACCAGCGCCCATTTAGTTGTCCAAGGAGGGGTGGGGAGGGGGGCAGATTGTTTATGACACAAAAGAAAATATTTTTAAAAATAAGATTCTTTAAAAAGGAGAATAATACAGGCGTCAGTCTCTGTAACTAGGGCTCCAGAATTTTGCAGGTGTTTCACCAGATATGGCGACCCATCAGAATTGGTATCGGAAGTGACGTTCCATCGCTGCCATCTTGCTACACCCTGCACTCCTTCATTGTAAGGATACTCTGAGAAGGGGAAAGAGTTTTGCATTTTACACTTATATTTAACAGTAAAGTGAGTTTATATACTGAAATCCAGTACTTAGAAGTCCGTCTGACTGTTATGATGTTGAATTTTAAAAGCAGCAGCAAGCCTGCTCTTCTCACAGGTTTGCTAATCTGACAGAAGTTCGCTGCTTTTAAAATTCAATATCTAACCAGCCAGACGGAGTTCTAAGCACTGTATTACACTATATATAAACTCACTTTCCTGTTAAAAATAACTCTAAAATGGAAAACTATGGTGGGTGTAACAAGATGTCTGCTTTCCCCCCCTTCTCATAGTATCCTTACTATAGAGGAGTGTGGGGTGTAGCAAGATGGCGGCGATGGAACGTCACTTCCGTTACCAATTCTGACGGGTCGCCAAATCTGACTAAACAGGTCCACATATTCTATATTTGCCTATTGGGAACAACACCACAGTTCTGCCAACACCCTTAGTAATTCCTAGTAAAGAAAGAGACCATTTGTCCATACTGTAGATGTTCACTTCCACTATGTCAAGCCGGACACAAGACACAGCATTTTAAAGTGATTGTCTAGTTTTTTCGTTTTTTTTCTATTAAAATAACAAACCTATACTTACCTGCCCTGTGTAGTGGTTTTGCACAGGGTTGCCTGGATCCTCTACTTCTCAGGTCCATGACTGTAGCTCCTGGCCCCTCCATCCTGTTGAGTGCAAGCAGCTTACTATGGGGGCACCCAAGCCAAGCTGTTGCTCCGTGTATCTATTCAGACACGGAGCTGTGGTCCGGCCCTGCCCCACCCCCTCTCCCTCCTGATTGGCTAACTGAGTTTGATTGACAGCAGCAGGAGCCAATTGCGCGGCTGCTGTGTCTCAGCCAATCATGAGAGAGAGTCCCAGACGGCCGAGACACTCGTGGACATCACTGGATAGAGAGGGTGTCAGGTAAGTATTTGGGGGGCTGCTGCACACAGAAGGCTTTTTATCTTAACGCATAGAATGCATTAAGATAACAAATCTTCTGCCTTTACAACCACTTTAAGGGGGCATTAACCATCATTGGGTAATTCAACTGTAGCGCTACCCCCAGAGGAGCCGCTGCTTGATTTGGGATCGGTGTATTAAATTACCTCTATGTGATGTCTAGGGGTGAAGGTAGTGAGCAGAGCAGTAATGAAATGTCCAATCTGTAGATAAGGTTTTCGGAATGCTTTATTTTCTTGGTCCAACACGACCAACACATCAACTTGAGGTAGACAGGACAGGTTGATGAAATTAGAATAACTTTGCGGTATTAGGCTTTGGATAACAAAATCAGTCCTGCCTTCTGGTAGTTGTATCAGTACCTCACCACTCCCGTCGGAGTGGGTGAAGTGCCCATGGACAGACCTCTCTCACAGGCCTGGCAGCCAGAGCGCTACTTAACTACTTACCCCCCGGACCATATTGCTGGTCAAAGACCAGAGCACTTTTTGCGATTCGGGACTGCGACGCTTTAACTGACAATTGCGCCGTCGTGCGACGTGGCTCCCAAACAAAATTGGCGTCCTTTTTTTCCCACAAATAGAGCTTTCTTTTGGTGGTATTTGATCACCTCTGCGGTTTTTATTTTTTGCGCCATAAACAAAAATAGAGCGACAATTTTGAAAAAAAATAATATTTTTTACATTTTGCTGTAATAAATATCCCCCAAAAATATATAAAAAAAAATTTGTTTTCCTTAGTTTAGGCCGATACGCATTCTTCTACATATTTTTCGTAAAAAAAATCGCAATAAGCGTTTATTGATTGGTTTGCGCAAAAGTTATAGCGTTTACAAAATAGGGGGTATTTTTATGGCATTTTTATTAATATATTTTTTTTACTAGTAATGGCGGCGATCAGCGATTTTTTTTCGTTACTGCGACATTATGGCGGACACTTCGGACACTTTTGACAAATTTTTGGGACCATTGGCATTTTTATAGCGATCAGTGCTATAAAAATGCATTAGATTACTATAAAAATGCCACTGGCAGTGAAGGGGTTAACACTAGGGGGCGGGGAAGGGGTTAAGTATGCCTGGGTGTGTTCTTACTGTGGGGGGGGGTGGCCTCACTAGGGGAAACACTGATCTTCTGTTCATACATTGTATGAACAGAAAATCAGCATTTCCCCCGCTGACAGGACCGAGAGCTGTGTGTTTACACACACAGCTCCCGGTCCCCGCTCTGTTACGAGCGATCGCGTGTGCCCGGCGGCGATCGCGCCCGCCGGGCACACGCACGGGAGTCGGGGGCGAGCGGGGGGCGCGCGCGCGCCCCCTAGTGGCGGCTATACGATAGGACGTATAGCTACGGGCTTTCGCCCAGGAGAGCCGACCTGCCGCCGTATAATGACGGTGGCTGGTCGGCTAGTGGTTAAAGCTTCTGGGAGGAACAAGTCTCTGCCACTGACTTGGCTCTAATTAAATGTTGGGGGCCTCTGCCACAGGCCCCAGTGCAAGATTAGATTGAGCAGTAGAGCGAATCCTCCCAGTAAATCACGTCAGGGTCACCGGTTGACAGTGCAAGTGTACCTGTCAACGTCCGGTAACCAGATCCCCGATGGTTCATTCAAGCCCTTTTGGATCACCTGCCTCTGGGTTCTCCTCAAGCTGATCCCCCACCGAACGGCATACAGCCTGGGATCCTCTCAATAGAAGTGGGGACCCAGTAAGTCACTGGGGCCCCTTGGTAGCATCAGTTGCTCCAGGCCAAGAGGGCCCAGAGTCAGGAACTCTGCGTAGTGCGCAACCCCAGGTCAGGTAGGCCATAGTGGTGGGGCCCGCGATGTGCGCACACCCTAAAGGTGGGTGCCGCACCTGGAACCAGGAACCCGTGAAGAACCCAGAACAACAGCTTCCGCCACAGAAATACCCCTCCCCAGCATGCCCCGCAAGGGAAAACTCCTCTAATTGGCTGCTGGGAAGAAGCGGCTCCGCTTGGACCTCTCTGGCACCACCTGCCGCCCAGAGATGAAACTGCATCCCTGGAACGCAGACTGACCCACAGAACAATCCAGATTTGGCGACAGCCAAATTTAACAAATTCCAGAATGAGAGCAACATAACTCTCTCATTCCCCACTAAATTTAACATAGCGTCCTTTCTGAAAGTAAAGGGACGCTACACAACTATCAACATCAACTATCAACACTCATCAACTATGGGGTTCATCAACTATCAACACTGCAGCCACTGTGCTCACTAAATGCTACTAATTTCACTGGTGAAATTAGTTATTGTACAGACAAAGTATTTATTTAAAATTTTCAAACACCCCCCCCACACACCATTTTTATTTATTAGTTTGTTTTACTGAGTACAACAGGGTTTGCTGTTTTTATGTGCAACTATTTACTTTGAAATCCACAAGATATATTTCCACTTCTTCATGATTTCCCATAAACAAGATTTTATCATGGGAGCTGTTAAAATGCATGAATCTGCTGACTTGCGATTCAGGAAATATTATTGTAGGGCTCTTCCATGGATCATCCAATCCTTGGTGTCCTGCCAAGTACGAGTGTAATAATTTGTAATTTGCACAGTTAATTATAAATCAGAAGGAACTGTATCTTACATCTTAATTAGCAAAAAGCTTCATAATGAAGTCAGCAGACGTCTTGTAAAATGAAAGGTAGAACTTGATTGGTAATGAGTGGGTTTAGACAAATTAACCTTAGGCACATTTTCATTACTCAGTGTCTTTGATAATGATAGGAAGCAATGTCATATCAAAAGAGATGTTATGCTCTTTAAATATTTGCGACTCTGTATAAATGAATTACATTGGAAGAGAATGCATTATTCTAGTTTTGGAGCAGTAGGGAAACCTCTACTCTACATCAGAAGCGGCTGAACTTTAACCGTGGGAACTTTAAATCTCATTTCCAATAGATAGTGCTGTAATTAGCTATAAATTCTGCCTTCTGTGTCATCATCCAGTGTTGCACTTATGTTCTAATAAATAATACAATGCTATGAAGCATAAGGTTAGATTCATTAAAGAAGAACTAAAGATAATTGTATTCTACAGCTAGTTATACGTGTCTCTTATTTTTTCCCCTACATAAACAGGGCTTACTCATGTTTACTGTATGTGTACAATAAATGTGAGACAACTCTTAAAATAATAAACCCTTAAAAATGTATTCAGACAACACAAGGTTTTTCTGTAGTACAGCTGAAGTGTAATTATAATAGTGTTTATGTATCCCTTTGCCAATTCCAGTCCACTTACTTGGCAACATGCATTTTAGGGCCTTCTTCTAACTTTTGCTTGAATGAAAATCATTCAACATCAAGGGTGTTACCCTCTCAGGGGTTTTTAGCATCACAACTCTCACGTGGTAGCCTTCCCTTCAGGCATTTATACACATTCAGGGTTGTCATTCATTAGTATTTTCAGTTAAGACGGTTTGTAAAAACTCCCCAATTTCTCCTGTCCATAAAAGTCTGTAGTCTTGAGACACTGGGAACTCTGATGTAAGGGGGAACTCTGGGAACCCGGATGTACGGGAGAATGCTAGGGACTCTGATGTAAGGAGAAATGTTACTAGTATATGGTCAGCTTAAGGTTTAGGCTGGTCATAGATGGATCATATTTTTTTTATTTTGTTTATGGGCTTAATAAAAAAAAAAAGGAACAGATTCCTCTATTTACAAAAGCAAGGGGGAACGCCCCCCCTTTCTGCCGGACATTGTATTCTCCGCAGGATTCTCTGCTTCCAGAAAACACTGACCAGTGCTAAAGCTGCTGATAAACAATTATTTTCCAACATTCCCGTTTGGAAAAAGTTGATATAATGATCGACTTCTCTCAAACAGGGATGGCTACACATGGATCAAAATGTGTCCGGTCCCTGCTAAACCAGAGGAATTTTGATACATATATGGCTTGTCTCACACACCCTTTTGCCATTTCTGACAACTATCATTTGTTTTTCTAACTAGTAGTCTGGGAGAGTGACTTCCAGTTAGTATAGGAAATTGCTAAAAAATAGCAAGACAATACAGAAAAAAATGTAACTCTAACTTTTAAGGCAAAACACAATTCAATTGCTTACAACCTTAAAATAATCGTTTTATTTATACATGATTTAAAATACCAAAAACAACAAAAAAAATCCTCTGAAACATTATTATTATTATATTGCTATATTGATATACCATTATTGTTATATATTGCATCCACAAACAGTTTCCAATCGTGCAACTTCCCATTTATTATTGTCTAGCTACACAATTTTATATTCATCAAACTGGAGATATAAATTGTGTTAGAGCTTGAACTAATGCAATGGCTCTCTGCCCAACAAGCCCAAAACCCAGAGCACAGCCATATATCACCTCAAAACGGCAGATACAGAGACACCTGGGAAACAAGGGGCCAATCCCCAGGGTCTCTATGCAAAGTGGTTTGTTACATGGTCCTATAAAGTACATGCTGGCAGCTTATTTCCAATCTGGCAGGGATAACTTTAGTCAGTCCTAAGAAACTCTTCAGTGCTGGTTCAGGAACAATTGTCTGACTTTTCCCAGGAATTAAGCATCTGTCTATAGGTAAATGTCAGCTTACTGCTCCTACAAAACACCAGTGCCCTGTAGCTTCCTCTGCCCTTTCACACCAAAGTAACACCAAACACCTGGGGTCATCACACATCTGTGGATAACCAAGTTTCTGCAAGCAATAGTCTCTATCTATATATTCACATATCTATCTGTCTATTGAGACCCTTACCAAGTGAGAGCCTGTCTAGCACAACATGCCTGTCCCCATATTCAGCATTTACAATTTATCTTTGTGCTTCAGGGGCTTTAGCAGGGTTTAACAGAGAGACCTACTTTTGGGTCATGACCCCAATATCTTTACTCATACTTATGGACTCTGGCACACTGCCAACACCTCTTTACTTTGCAACAGAGACTGTATAAACCCTTCCCAGGTTACAGACAGGATTGTTGCCACTTCCTTATCACTTCTCAGCCCTTCCATTTTATGAAGTGTGTCTGCTGCTTCAGTGAATGCAACCTTGACTACAGCAGCACCTTGAATTTGAGTAGCAGGAATGTCCTCCAACACACAAGTACTTAGCGATGCCTCTGACACCTCTTCTTACTTAGTATAGGCTAACACTCCACTCGGGTGCCCTTGATACACCAAATTAAGTGGAAGCAACCCAGAAGTGGACTAAAAAAACTTTTTTATCATCATTAATAAACCTTTATACCAAATAGTTCCAATCCCATCCACCTCTGTTCAGTACAGCCAGTAACATATTGCTTTCATTTTAAGTACTCCCCAGAACCAGCCTATCCAATAGATGAAGCGACACACAAGTGTACAACAACTTAACATTCAGCGGTTTACACATTCCTCCCACATGTCAGTCAAAAAGATTAAAACACAAATCCATGATTAATATGGGGATCCTCATCTGGCTGAGCTTAAGGAAAGACTCATTTGCTGAAGTACTAGAGAATGCATTTCCTAAAGGGATATTTGAAAAGCTGGATGTAGCCTCCTCCATAGCTGACACAACAGCCGAGTGATCTCCCAGAACATTGCTATTCACTTTATTTACTACCTTCCTGACTCACCAGGGACATTGCCAGTTTGGTACACCACATCTTCAATTATTGTAGATGCATTAACACTTTTTCTATATCAGGAGCCTGTAGCTCTTCATTTAACACATGCATATTTTGTTTACTTTGTACAGGAACACTCTACCATCAGGGCCATACCACAGTTGTCCTCTAACTTTGTTCCTCCAAGGTTTAGAAACACCTGTAGACGTAGTGTATCTGGATTTTGCAAAAGCATTTGACACAGTTCCCCATAAATGTTTACGGTACAAAATAAGGTCCATTGGCATGGACCATAGGGTGACTACATGGATTGAAAACTGGCTACAAGGGTGAGTTCAGAGGGTGGTGATAAATGGGGAGTACTCGGAATGGTCAGGGGTGGGTAGTGGGGTCCCCTCTGTCCTGGGACCAATCCTATTTAATTTGTTCATAAAAGACCTGGAGGATGGGGTAAAAAGTTCAATCTCTGTATTTGCGGACAAAAATAAGCTAAGCAGGGCAATAACTTCTCCGCAGGATGTGGAAACCTTGCAAAAAGATCTGAACAAATTAATGGGGTGGGCAACTACATGGCAAATGAGGTTTAATGTAGAAAAAATGCATTTGGGTGGCAAAAATATGAATGCAATCTACTCACTAGGGGGAGAACCTCTGTGGGAATCAATGATGGAAAAGGACCTTGAGGTCCTAGTAGATAGGCTCAGCAATGTCATGCAATGCCAAGCTGCTGTTAACAAAGCAAACATATTGGCATGCATTAAAAAGGGGATCAACTCCAGAGATAAAGCAATAATTCTCCCTCACTACAGGACTCTGGTTTGGCCGCACCTAGAGTATGCTGTCCAGTTCTAGGAACCAGTCCTCAGAAAGGATGTACTGGAAATGGAGCAAGTACAAAGAAGGGCAACAAAGCTAATAAAGGGTCTGGAGGATGTTAGTTACGAGGAAAGGTTGAGAGCACTGAACTTATTCTCTCTGGAGAAGAGACGCTTGAGAGGGGATATGATTTAAATTTACAAATACCATACTGGTGACCCCACAATAGGGATACAACTTTTTTGCTGAAGGGAATTTAACAAGACACGTTGTCACTCATTTAAATTAGAAGAAACAAGGTTTAACCTTAAACTACTTAGAGGGTTCTTTAATGTAAAAGCAGCAAGGATGTGGAATTCCCTGGTAGTTTCAAAAAACTATTAGATAAGCACTTGAACGACCACAACATACAGGTATAAACAACATACAAAGGATATACTGACATATAATCACACACGTGTTTGTGTGTGACAGGTATGACTTGATAGACTTGTGTCTTTTTTTCAACCTCACCTACTATGTAACTATGTAATCATGTAACCTGTTTCATCTATTGTTGTGCAAATTGCATACTTTCCTCAATGGTCACTTCGATCACATTTATATCGGCCTTCTACTTACATGGCTCAGGTATAATATAAAAGGTTTTTCATCATTTTTATAATTCACTTATAATCTTTACCACTACACTCTACAGGATACTGAACAAAGGGAAGATCTCAATTGGGATCCCTCGCTCTTCACAGTAGACTGTTTCAATATCAGTCTCTCTGATGACTGACATCAGTCCTCTTTTTGAAGAAAGCCTTACTAGCAACTGCTGTTGGTCTCACTTTCTTGACTTGAAATCGCTCTTGTTGCAATAACTGTGTCAATACCTCTGTCCCTTTTTTACCTGCCATTCCACTCATGGGGCCAGTGGGCAAAACAGCAGCAGGTGCAACATTTACATTATTGCGTTTTTCAGTGCATTTTTTCAGAAGTGCACTACAGTCCATTTCACATATCAGGTGTGTTTTTTGGAAAGGGTCAGGGACTTTTTTTCTTGCAGCAGGTTGCATTTTTGGTTCCATAGACTTCATTGGAAACACAGCAGAAACGCATTGGAAGTGCATTAAAAACGCAGTGCTTGTGTTTTTTCTGGTTTCTCCTGCATGACAACAGACGCCTCCCAAAACACACTGAGAAGGAAAGCACAGCAACCGCAACCGCTACCTGCCTTAGAAAATGTCCTCTGCCATCCAATATGTTTCTACCCAAACACTCACCAGAACTACAGTAGATGCCACCAAATTATAAGCAGCAAAAGAAGCATTTGCATTTCCATATGTTTTATGTAGAAAAAATCCCAATCGTGAGAAACATCAAAGTCTGTGTCTTTCATGCATGTCATGCAAGAGAAAGTCCCAAAGTCATTTATTGTGCAATCATAAACGTCACTCAGTTCATCACAACTTGATCCTTACAAATGTGCCCCAAAAAAGCACCCAGTGCTATCCTCCACCGTGAGTACTAAATAAACTTGTCACAACTATATGATGGTCAAATCACACTTAATGCCCACTGTTTCCACTTCCAAGGCAATAACCAAGTGCCCCCTTACTGTATATACTTCACACTTGCATACTGGGAAAGCATGATAAAAAGGAAGCTTCCAATGAGTAAAATCTTCTAAAAAAAAAATATTTTATTTTAAAACAATTTAAAGCATTCACATTTGCAGGTGTCTCCACCGATACTAGTATAAACTGCAGTATTGTGTAGCCAAATTGCCTCCGATTGGTGCTCTGAGACGCAATGGCATTGTCAGTGTGCATGGTGACTTCAACATTCTAGCCCCTCCCTACGTGTTTCACCATGTGATGTCCTCCTTCATTTAAAGCACTCACATTTGCAGGTGTCTCCTATGCCTGCCCTACATGTTCTGTCTTGCGACATCCTCCTTCTGCTCCATGAGGACGTCACATGGAGCAGAAGGAGGATGTCGCATGACAGAACGCGTAGGGCAAGGCTAGGGGACATCTGTAAATGTTTTTTCTTTGAATGAAGATTTTACACTATGGCATCTTTCTTTTTCTCATCCTTTCCCAGTATGCGAGTGTGAAGCCTTTTTAGGGCACATTTGTAAGGATCAAGTTGTGATGAACTGAGTCACGTTTATGATTGCATAATAAATGACTTCAGGACTTTCTCTTGCATGACATGCATGAAAGACACAAACTTTGATGTTTTGCACGCTTGGGATTTTTTCTACATGAAACATATGGTTGTGGATTTTTTGCACATACTGTAGATTTATTTGCATATAACTTTTTTGTGCATAGATTTTTGCACATTGTGGCACTAAGCATTTTATTGCATGTGAATTGCATATGGTATTAGAGTTTTTATTTATTTATTGTATATTTTGTACTTGATATTTTCACAGATTGTGACACATGTAATTAGTTGATATAAGGGTAGAGTGAGAGCACAATATTAGATCGTGAATTCCTACTAGCTGGGATCGGTGATCTTTCATCTCCTCAGTCAGCCCCATCCCCCTACAGTTAGAACACACATTAGGGAACACAGTTAACCTCTTGATCGCCCCCTAGTGTTAACCCCTTCACTACCAGTGACATTTACACAGTAATCAGTGCATTTTTATAGCACTGGCTGTATAATTGTCAATGGTCCCAAAAATGTGTCAAAAGGGTCTGATCTGTCCGCCATAATGTTGCAGTCCCAATAAAAATTGCAGATCACCGCCATTACTAGTAAAAAAATAATAATAATAATAAAAATGCCATAAACCGATCCCCTATTTTGTAGACGCTATAACTTTTGCGCAAAGCAATAAATATACACTTATTGCGATTTTTTATTACCAAAAACATGTAGAAGAATACATGTCGGCCTAAACTGAGGAACAAAATAGATTTTTGTAAAAAATAAAATAAAAATTGGGTATATTTATTATAGCAAAAAGTACAAAATATTGTTTTTTTTTTCAAAATTGTGGTTCTTTTTTTGTTTATAACGCAAAAAAAACTGCAGAGATGATCAAATACCACCAAAAGAAAGCTTTATTTGTGGGGGGGGGGACGTAAATTTTGAGTATAACATTGCACGACTGCGCAATTGTCAGTTAAAGCAACACAGTGACGTATCGAAAAAAATGGCCAAATCTTCCGGGGCTGAAGTGGTTAAACATAAAAGGCAGCCGTACCATAGGTTACATTTTCATATATGGCTTTAGTTATGACCTACTTGTTAGAATTACCAAATGAAAAACTCTACCCCCTGCATTAAACATATGCATTCCAAGGTCTGAGTATGGCAGTTAATCAGTGGTTGTACAAGGCACAGTTTGTGGAATACATTTTTTTTTCTTTATAAAGATTGAGATTATGACATTTTAGTGACATCCTTGGCAGAAACTAAATAGTTGCATTGAATTGTAGTACAGGTAGCCCTTAAATTTCTTACTACAGTGTATGCATGAATCCTGTGATGATTCTTTATTTACCAAAAATATTTTGTCTTGAAAAGCTATTTCATTTCAAAATCACAGGAAGACCACATTTGGCTGTAAATTGTATTCAGATAAATCAAAAGCAAAATTTAAACACAGCCAAAAATTAAACACACTATAAGATAATCCTAAAAAAGGCAACTGATAACTTATTTCTATAAAAAAAAGGATACTTGTTAACTGGAAGGTATTTGTTTCTACAGCAAGAAATACAGCCAGCGTTAGCATTTTGTAATTAAAGGTGCCCCGAGCAAGAATGTTCACGACCGCATAATACCATAATCTTTACAAATCCTTTAGCTTTCCTGACAAGACATCAATAAGTCAAAGGCAAAGACACAGGGAAATAATGGAACCAAAGGCACTCAGGATGCAATAAAAAAGAGGATTAGATCTACATTACTTTCATTACATTATATTGTATTTTTATTATTAGGTCCACTGTTATCATTTAATCTTAGAGCTAGTGTGCCTGATAGAGTGGAACAAAAACAAATGGAAATTATTTTCTACCCTAAAGAATTCTAGATGAATAAGATTATCTTTGCATTTATTTAAATGAAAAAAACTGTGTAACTTGTGATTTCCTATGAACTGCCATGGGCTGTCAGTTGTTCCTATAGCAATACCTCCTCTTGCAAACTGATTGCAGACCCTGTGCTTTGCCCTAAAGGTAATTAGCCTTGCTTATTTTTTACTTTTCTATTAAAAATTGTATTTGAATGATACATTTTCCAGTAACACACTTCATTTTCATTTTCAAGGGTACACAAAGTTTTTTTATATTTTCTTTTCTTTAACATTGTCTCTGAATAGAGCAGAAGTCATAGGGGAAAGTCATAATGTAAAAGTATGTATGTGCTGGGCTCTTACACTTAGGTCAAAAATGATATTGTATTGTAAAATAAGTACAGTATAGTACAGTACAGATGATAATCAATTTTAAAAATCCATAGCAACCAGATATATTATATATAAAGTTAGATAAATAGTATATTTACACACACAAAAAGGTCAGGACAGCACACAACGGGTGAAAGGATTTGGTAGAGATCCTCTTTATATTCACCTCACTGTGCTCTAAATGTAACTTAACTCAGAGCAATATAAGTTGTATTTATAGTTAGAATATTAAGCAATTAATGTCTATAAAGAATATCCGAAGTTAAGGTGTTGAGCAGTAACTTGGCGAGATGCCTAGACGCTGTGGTCAGTCTGACTTTAATAGGAAGTAAAAAATAAGCTTGTGATCTGTCGAATATGAGATATTTGTATTACAGATGTCTTCTACAAGTTGGCTGGTGTATGTTTATAATCGGAGATAACACATTTGGGGTGTATAAGATTACATCCCATGTAGATGGGTCTGTCCCCTATTGATGGTAGAACTATATGCGGACAGTCTCTATTGGTTTAATGGCCGGTCATATCCTGTTTTGTATGGTATACTTAAGATAAAGAATCAGGAAATAAAGATAAGTAATGCTTCAATGACACTCTGGCCCAGATTCAGGTAGAATCGCGCAATATTTGCGTGGGCAAAGAGCAAATATTTTTCTCTGCGCCCACGCAAATATTGCGCTTTGCCCGCGATTCACGGAGCAATTGCTCCGTAAATTGCGCGGGCGATATGTTAATCAGCCGTGCGTAAGGCTGCCTAATGTAAATGATCCCGCCGGGGGCGGAATTCATATAAATTAGGCGCGCTCCCGCGCCGAGTGAACAGCGCATGCTCCGTCGGGAAACTTTCCCGACGTGCATTGCGGCAAATGACGTCGCAAGGACGTCATTTGCTTCTAAGTGAACGTGAATGGCGTCCAGCGCCATTCACGGTTCACTTACGTAAACAACGTAAAATTTGCACGTCGCGAGCGGGAAGCGCAGCTATACTTTAGCATTGGTTGCGCCTGCTATTAGCAGGAGCAGCCTTATGCTAAAGTGGCCGTACGGAAACTCCGTACCTTGCGTGCGCAGGGCCCGCGCAACTTTTGTGAATCGGTGGTAGTATGCAATTTGCATACTATACGCCGATCACAAAGGCCGCGCCCCCTAGCGGCCAACGCAAGAATGCAGCCTGGGATGTGAAGGCATAAGGAGGCTTATGTCTGTCACATCCTAGGCTGCAGTCGGTGTAACGAGGTTCCTGAATCAGGAGCACTCGTTACACCGGAGCAAGTAAGCCCTTGCGCCGCGCAACCTATGGTTGCGCGGGCGCAAGTGCTTCTTGAATCTGGGCCTCTGTGTTTGGGCCTTGTGTGTGTCTGGACATGGGGAATGGAAAGGTATACCACAAAAGGTTAGTATAGATACAATAGTTAGGGAGTATAATAAGGAATAAGTCCCTTAAATAGATAGGTACTTTAGTAAGTGGATTAATACCCGGCATGATGCTCGGTCCTTAAGGTGCAGAGCAGACAATCAAAAGTGACCATTTTTAACGCTTATATGCAAGTTATTGGCCATAAAAAGGGTATGGGGGCCCGGGTACTGCCCTGGGGTATCAATACAAAAATGTATTTTTAAAAGGATTGTTTTTACAGGAGCAGTGACTTTAATGATGCTTAAAGTGAAACAATAACAAAAAAAAATCCTTTAAACACTTAAGGACCGGAAGGATTTGCCCACCTAATGACTAGGCCATTTTTTGCAATACAGCACTGCGTCGCTTTAGCTGGCAATTTGCACGGTCATGCAACATTGTACACAAACAAAATTGATGTTCTTTTTTCCCCACAGACAGAGATTTCTTTTGGTGGCATTTGATCACCTCTGTGTTTGTTTGTTTTTTTCGCTTTAACCACTTAACCACCGCTAGCCGTAAAATAACGGCTGCAAGGTGGTTCCTTAACTGGGGGTGGACGCTATGTAACGTTCTCCCGGAGTAGAGTTCCCGCGCGCGCCCTGGGGATCGCGGTAAATTGCCTCTGATAGAGGCCGTTTACCACGTGATCGCTCCGTCCAATGACGGAGCGATCACATGTAAACAAACCGGCGTCATTTAATGATGCCGGTTCCTCCCTCCTCTCTCTGTACCGATAGGTACAGTGTGAGAGGGGGGAGCGCGGGTGTCAGCAGCGCTGTGGATGGATCTGTGACTATTGCAGTCACAGATCCATCCATCCCTGCTCAGCCATCCCTGCAACCCCCGCCCCAATACTGTGCAATACACCCTGCCATACTCTGCAATACCCCCTGCCATACTCTGCAATACCCCCTGCCATACTCTGCAATACCCCCAGCAATACTCTTCCTTCCCTGCCAGTACTCTGCAATACCCCCTGTGCAATACTCTGCAATACCCACGTGCAATACTCTGCAATACCCATGCGCAATACTCTGCAATACCCACGCGCAATACTCTGTAATACCCCCTCGCAATACTCTGCAATACCCACGCGCAATACTCTGCAATACCCCCCCGCAATACTCTGCAATACCCCCGCACAATACTCTGCAATACCCGCGCAATACTCTGCAATACCCACGCGCAATACTCTGCAATACCCACGCACAAATACTCTGCAATACCCACGCACCAATACTCTGCAATACCCCCGCACAATACTCTGCAATACCCACGCGCAATACTCTGCAATACCCACGCGCCAACACTCTGCAATACCCACGCACCAATACTCTGCAATACCCACGCACCAATACTCTGCAATACCCCCGCACCAATACTCTGCAATAGCCCCGCACAATACTCTGCAATACCCCCGCACAATACTCTGCAATACCCCCGCACCAATACTCTGCAATACCCCTGCACAATACTCTGCAATACCCCCGCACAATACTCTGCAATACCCCTGCACCAATACTCTGCAATACCCACGCACCAATACTCTGCAATACCCCCACACCAATACTCTGCAATACCCACGCACCAATACTCTGCAATACCCATGCACCAATACTCTGCAATACCCCCGCACCAATACTCTGCAATACCCCCGCACCAATACTCTGCAATACCCACGCACAATACTCTGCAATACCCACGCACCAATACTCTGCAATACCCACGCACAATACTCTGCAATACCCCCTCATAATACTCTGCAATACCCACGCACCAATACTCTGCAATACCCACGCACCAATACTCTGCAATACCCACGCACCAATACTCTGCAATACCCACGCACCAATACTCTGCAATACCCACGCACCAATACTCTGCAATACCCACGCACCAATACTCTGCAATACCCCCGCACCAATACTCTGCAATACCCGGAAAATACTCTGGGGAAAAAAATGCGTTTTAACCACTTCCCGCCCGCCGGACATCATATAACGTCCTTGACTTTGTGCAGAGATATCTGAATGATGCCTGCAGCTACAGGCATCATTCAGATATCATCTTTTCAGCCAGCGATTCCCTACACCATAAGAACAATCATGGCGTTGTAAAGTTAAATTTTTTTTCCCTAAATAGCTTCCTTTAACTTAGTGCAGTCCTCCTTCACTTACCTCATCCTTCGATTTTACTTTTAAATGTGCTTATTTCTTCTGAGAAATCCTCACTTCCTGTTCTTGTGTCTGTAACTCCACACAGTAATGCAAGACTTTATCCCTGGTATGGAGAAAGCCTCTTGAGGGGGAAAGGGGTGAGCAGGAGTGTCAGGACGCCCACTAACACACAGCTCCTTTCTCTATCTGCAAAGTAGAGAGTGTCCTGACTTGCCTGCTCGCCCCCTCCCCCCTCAAGAGGCTTTCTCTACACCAGGGAGAAAGTCTTGCATTACTGTGTGTAGTTACAGATAGAAGAACAGGAAGTGAGGATTTCTCAGAAGAAATAAGGACATTTAAAAGCAAAATGGAAAGATGAGGTAAGTGAAGGAGGACTGCACTAAGGTAAAGGAAGCTATTTAGGGAAAAAATGTTTTACCTTTACAACCCCTTTAATATGTCTATGCGGTCTATGGTGCATCTAGTATTGTCTCCCACGTGTCTGGTAGGGACGAAGCCTACTTGATTGTGGTCGATCAATTTTGTCAGGAATAGGGATAATAGGGATAAACGGTTGGCCAGGATTTTCGTAAAGATTTTGTAGTCAGCATTTAAAAAGAGCTATCAGTCTATAATTGTCTGGAAGGGAGGAGTCTTTGCCTGGCTTGGGTATGACCTAGATGTAGGAATGCAGAAACGTGTGATGGGGAGCTTGACTTGTAAAAAGGAGTTATATAGAGACAGTAAATGGGACGTTAAGGTCGGTGATAATGTCTTTTAGTAAGAATAAGGAAGGCCGTCAGGTCGAGGGGATTTGCAGGAGGGTAGGTGCTTGATAGTGTTTGTCAGTTCATCTTCCGTAATGGGGCGTTTAATGTTAATAAGTCCATCTTGCCCAGCTTAGGTAGCTGGACACCATCCAGGAAGGTCTTGAATGACCCTTGGTAAAATGGAGAATGGAGGATGGGGGTCAGACAATTGTATAGCTTATCATAGAAGTCACCGAAGACCCAGGTCATAGTCTGTGGACAATGAGTGGGGGTACCATCTGATTGTTACAAATGATCAGGAAAGGATTGAAAGGGTCTAGGGTTGAGTCTGGAGATTAACATGTTGAGAGGGTTATTGGAGAACTCATAGAATATTTGTTTTGCCCATTGGCTATACCAGACATGTCCAAAGATTTTATCTGATTTCTCAATGAGGTTACTGTCCTCAGTCGGGCCACCGTGGGAGAAAGTATCAGAGAGCGTTCGGCTGTTAGCAGTTTGGCTTGTAAAGAGGTTTTTAAAAAGGCTGTATCTTTCTTCCTAGACATGAACTCACATTGCAATATAACGATATATATATGACAGGATCGCCTGACAAGTACTGCAACTCCAGCCTTGCCAGATGAGTCCGATGCCAGATATGATACCAGGAAGTGTTTAGAAGCAAATTTTAAAGAACCTCCAGTTTTAAAGTGTGTCTCCTGAATCAGGATCACATCCGCGCCTGAGAGCCAGAATTCCTTCAGAGCCAGCTATCATTTCTTGATGGAGTTCAAAACCTTCATGTTATAGGACAGTATATTTAGAGCCATTAGTGGGGTAAATTAGTAAGCCAGAGTACCCTTAGTGCATTGAGTAATCCCCCTATGGTACGGGAACAAAATAGTAGCCTTGTATCTAATAATACGGTAGACTGTGACCTGGAAGGCAAGAGACACATTAAAACAATGAGAATGGAAAATAAAAATAAATAAAATTGAAAAACAAAAAGGTTTCTTAGAAAAAAAAACTGGTCAGAATTCAGTAGCGTGATAACAAGCAGATCGGAGCGGCCTAAAAAAGTAGAACAGGAACAACAGTTGCAGGCCTGAGAAGCAATAGCAACTATTTTCTATTGCCAGCAAAAAAAATAAAAAATAATTCACCTATCAGCGGGGAAGCCGTTGACAGCTGATGACTCATTTGTTGTTATGGATGCAGTGATCAGCTTTTCGGCCCGCTCCTTAACAACCAATGATGCACTATGCAAACATCCCGCTGAGCGCCCGCAAATTCAGGTGTTTGCCAAACGAGCAAACAGGCGATGTTTGGGCCAAACTTTTGCTCAACTTGAACTTATCGCCTCCCAGGTGACATTAACAATTTATGGTCAAGGATGTCACTGAAATCCTCCCTGGCAAGCAAGCCCCATGACGAAGGCGCGTAGAGCGGTATGGTTCAGGAGGGGTGCACATGCTTGTCCTCCCCCTTTTCTGGCCTTCCAGACTGCTTTCTCAGATAAGGGTCTGGTGCGGATTTTTTGGAGAGTCTCACGTTTAGTTTTTTCTTCCTTTTTGCATTGGACCACTTTATAAAATTGTCTGCTCTAGAATTTGGGGGGGACTTCACACTATATATATATATATATATATATATATATACATCTATACAGGGCCGGACTGGGAGTAAAAACCAGCCCTGGAAAACATTTCATACCAGCCCCATAGCATTATTATACCAGCCCAACATCATAACGTCATTATTTTCTTGTTCATAAAAGAGAAAACCATACATTTTAAAGAAACATTTAAAGACCGTATTATATAAAGATAAGACAGATATGAAAGCACATAGGGCTAGGGAGATATATATATATATATACAGTGGAACCTCGGATTACGAGCATAATCCGCTCCAGGAGAATGCTCGTAATCCAAAGTACTCACATATCAAAGTGAGTTTCCCCATTGAAGTTAATGGAAACGAAAATATTTTTTTCTGCATTGACTTCAATTGCATGCAATACCGCATGTGGCCAGAGGTGGGGGGCGCCAGAGAGCATCGGAGACACTCGGAAATGTCACTTGCCACTTGTCCCCAGATTCAGCATGTCACTTGCCATGCGTCCCCTGCCACCAGATTTAGTGTGTCACTTGCCACCCATCCCGTTACCAGATTCAGCGTGTCACTTGTCACTTGGACTGGGCGACAGCAGGGGGACTGGGTGACAGAGGACTTGGCGACAGCAGGGGACTGGGTGACAGAGGACTGGGCGACTGGGTGACAGAGGACTGGGTGACAGCAGACTGGGTGACAGCAGACTGGGTGACAGAGGACTGGCCGACAGCAGGGGACTGGGTGACAGAGGACTTGGCGACTGGGTGACAGAGGACTGGGTGACAGCAGACTGGGTGACAGCAGACTGGGTGACAGCAGACTGGGCGACAGCAGGGGACTGGGTGACAGAGGACTGGGCGACAGCAGGGGATTGGGTGACAGAGGACTGGGCGACTGGGTGACAGAGGACTGGGTGACAGAGGACTAGGTGTCAGCAGGGGACTGGGTGACAGCAGGGGACTGGGTGACAGAGGACTAGGCGTCAGCAGGG